>NW_006400202.1:55760-63053 GCF_000299155.1 Elephantulus edwardii | reverse complement strand
AATAAGAAAAAAAAAACCCAAAACCAAAAACCTTGGGGTATGTGGTACATGGTATACTTTTTGTTAGTTGACGTTAAGTCAATCTTGACTCATGGTGACCCCATGAGTAGAATGGTGCTCCATAGGGTTTTCAGTTACCGATTTTTGTCTGGAATGTATTGTCAATCTTATCTTTTTTTTCCCCCTAGTCTTATCTTTTTAGGGATCTCGAAGTAGACGGGAACTTCAAACCTCTTGGGCAGTAGTTAGGGGCTTGACTATTTAAGCTCCCCAGGGAGTTTTGCAGTAGCCCTTAAGGGGAGATTTATAACTTCTAATGCTTAAAATTTAAGAAGTTTTAATATGTCTAAAACATAAAAGATGGAAATCATGTGAAATAATAAGAAAACAAAGAAAAATCACAAAAAAGGAATAATCAAATAAGCGCCTGATCCAGGCTATAGTCTTCACAATTACGTGCTATGCATTGGAGAGTTGGACAGTGACTAGGGATGATAGAAAGAGAATTGATGCCTTTGAGCTGTGGTGCTGGAGAAGAGTGCTGAATATACCATGGACTGTTAGGAGAACACTCGGGTTTGTCCTGGAGAGGGTGAAACCAGAATGCTCCTTGGAGTCAAGGATTCTGAAGCTTTGTCTGACATACTTTGGGCATGTTGCAAGGAGGGACTGGTCCTTGGAGAGAGACATCATGTTTGGGAGAGTGAAGGGACAGCGAAGGAGAGGAAGACCTTTGATGAGATGGATCAATTTAGTGATTGGGGTGGTGGTGGGAATGAATGTGTCGGAGACAGCAAGGTTGGCACAGGATAGAGCAGTGTTTAGGGCTCTTGTACATAGGGTCGCTATGACTCACAAGTGACTCGATGGCACATAACAACAACAATCATTAATGTAAACAAATTAATCACCTAATATTTACTTTTATACGGATTTTTGAAAGAAAAATTGGGTAAGAAACTCATCAATATGTTCTGTGTCATATAGACACCTAAATTCATAAGATTCAGAGATTAAAACTTGGGGAGAAAACCACCATAGATCAAAATAAAATAGGCAAACTCAATGCAAAATAACATTCTTATGCAAGTATGTAAGCCTAAACATTTGTGGAAAGAATAATATAGTGTTGTTGTTATACTCTGTTGAGTCATCTGTGACTCACAGCACCCCTATGTACTATTATTGTACATTGAACCCTATCCTATCTTGAGCCAGTCTCACTGTCTCTGACACACCCGCCCGTATTACCCCAGTCACTGTGTCAATCCATATCATCCTCTCTGAGTATACATATTGTTGTGGTGTGCTGTCAACCCATAGGTGACCCTCTCTTGGGTTTTCAGAGGCAGTAGATTGCCTGGGAAGAGATTGCCTATCCATTTCCCCCCAAGCATCTTTTCCCTTGAACCACATGCCTTTGGGACCACAGTGCAACTTCTTACCACTAGACCACCAGGTAGGTATATTGTATATATAATATTAACACTGTGAGGCCAAATAGGCAATTAGATAATTGTATTTCAACGCTTGAACAAGGTTTCTTCAGCTCTAATAGATTCACGGAACTAGAGTGAGAACTATAAAAACACCAAGCCCATAGATATGAAGTCAGTTCCAACTCAGGTAGGAGCTCTCTCTTTTCATTCCAGGGCAAAACTTCACTCATAAACTCAAAGACTAGTGATTCAAGCACACCCAGCAAATTTATCAAAGGTCTGGTGATCTGTTTTTGTTCAATTTACTACCCAGGGAACTGCTACTCTGTAACAAAAGGAGGGTTCCATTAAGTCAGAATTGACTCAATAGCGACCAAATATATGTTCAAAAGGTCCACAGGCAGCACAAGCACTTTGAGGTTGACTACTAATCTAATGGTTGACAGTTCCAGTCCACTCAGGGGCTCCATGAGGGGGTGGGGAAACGTCCTGGTAATTTGCTTCTATAAAGATTACAGTTAAGAAAAACCCAAGGAATAATTAGAGTCTGGCTTCAATTATACCCCTTTGTATGGTAAAGCTAACTAGCTAATAAATTTTTTAAGGGCAAGACATGATTAAATTCACTATTTACATAGCTACAGCTCTTACCCTAAGACCTCACATGGGTTTCAAATCAGTAAATTTTCGTGCAGTCAATGCATGCGTGAAGCATGTGAACTGACAGGCTCTTGGTATCCATTATCTCATTTGGTCCTATTAGAAAATAAAAATGAAGTTCATTTTAGTAAAACATATTCTCTTATATACCAATGAAGGAATTTTTCTTTTACTTTTCAAGGAGAGTAGTGAACTGAGTGGGGGGTGCGGTGAGGAGTGAGCAAGGAGAAAAGTACAACCACGAATGAATGGAAATCTAAAATCTCTGTAAATGTTCATTAAAATTAATAAAATAAAGTTAAAAAAATATATTCTCTCCCACTGTTGTGTTCTAGTCAATACGTTTACTACTATCATTATAGAGGGATTTGATGATGATGATGATGATGATAGTAATTTAAGATTTTTTAAAATGTGCTTTCTACAAAAACTCAGTGCTCTTTGTAATGCATTATACAGTACATGTTCCATCATGCTCTGCTTTTGTCATTCTTATGCAAGCACTCTTTTCTATCATTCCCAACTTAAGGCATTCTAGCTCCGTTTGGTGGAATTGCCAACAATTTCTTCTCAATACTCATTGGATGTCCTCCGCCTTTTGCCAGTAGTTAGACCATGTTGGCAATGCAAAAAGAAGCTTAAAAACCACAAAAATTGTAATATCCTCTCTGTAGCCAGATGATTACCCTGGCTTGCTTTCTGTTTCAGAATCAAAGTCATTACTTGGAAGAAGATGTGAAAATACCACCTGAATTGCCTTCAGCTTTCTGGTCAGGGTCCCCAGGGAGAGAAGTCATTTTTCTCCTGGGTTTGTTTGTGTGCTCTGGAAAGTTGTTTAAGCAGAAACAGTCTGTGAGTTTGTACTTGGGTAGTTTCACCTTCTCAAGTGGTTGTACACTTGCTACTGGAAGAGGTAGACCTGGGTTAGGTAGACTCCACAGGTTCTCAGCCACACTATTTTCCTCGTGTCTTCCTTAGAAAATCTTTAACTTCCCCCCAGAGAGTCAGACTCGCCAAGCCCTGGCTCTTCTATGACTCTGTCCCATCAACACTCAAGGAACCCAATTTCAAGGCTCCCCCTGACTTATAGTAAGACCTTAATGAAGTTGATAGATCACGCCTGAACACCTGGGATATAGAATTTATATCAGAAAGAGAATCATAAACTGAAAGTTGTGAAGTCACAGTTATTAAAAAATATATATATAAACACTGTCAAAGGGGTTCTTATGCTCCTATCTCTCTAGCCATTTTGTTGATAAAAGAGTTTTCAAATCTTTGCCTGTCTTCAGAGGAATGATTCACCTTTGAAAACAACCATCACCTGAAAATTTGGGAGCTGGGACGAGTATTTATTAGGAGATGGGGGCCCTTTCTGTCATGTTGTGTCATAGATTTATTTATAGGACAATCAGTTATCTGGGCTCCCTAAACAGTTTTAAAATAATGCTAAAATTGAAGTCGGTGTCTGTTCTTTGGGAGGATAACAAAGTTTAGACATTTGTGTAGCTGACTTGTCTTCAGAAGTATGAAGCAGTTCCCCCCGCCTTTCCTTTCGTTCCTCTTTCTTTCCTCCCTCCAATCTTCCTATTTATTTATTTTTTAAAATATCTTCCTGGCAAAACAAATTTCTTCTTTTATTTCTCCTGTCACTTGTAGTTCCTAAGGATTGGTTTCTGAAGGCCAAGGTTCCTTTAGGAATAACTAACATAATTTGAGATGACATATGTCAAAAGGGAGAAAGAGATGTATACCTAAGTACTGGAAGAAACAGACAGGTCAGCGATCCCTAGAAACAACCAGAGAGTAACAAGCTTACATCAGTGACAAGGAGGAGGAAGAGGAGGAGGAGGAGGAGGAGGAGGAAGAGGAAGAAGAAGAAGAAGAAGAAGAAGAAGAAGAAGAAGAAGAAGAAGAAGAAGAAGAAGAAGAAGAAGAAACAAACTATGTACTATAAAAAGGGAGCTGTAAGGAGTTGTCTGTTGGAAGTTGGAGGCTAAGATTTTGAAGCTCCATCTCACATACTTTGGGCACGTGGCCAGGAGAAACTGGTCCTTAGAGAAGGATATCATGCTCAGAAGGGTGGAAGGGACAATGCAGAAGAGGAAGACTCTGGATGAGATGGATTGCTACAGTAACTGGGGCAATGGAGGTTGTTGTGTTGGAATTAGTGAGACTGGTTTAGCATTGGGCAGGGTTCAGAACTGCTGTACAAAGGGTCCTTACACATCACAGGTGATTCAGTGGCATACAACAACAACAAAGACAAGAAGGAATTGTGTTGCTAATTCAAAAGCAGTACTTCTCTGGTACTTTGAGTCCACCAGTGACTTCTAAGGAGAAAGATGGGTAATTTCCTTCCACGTGGTTTGTCTCTTCCAAAAAATCAGCTGGAGGGTCAGCTATGAGTCAATTCAGACTAAGTGGCTATGAATTTTTGAGAGATTATGTACAAAAATTATTTTGGAGAAAGATTAGGAAAAATGAAAAATATTAACAGAAGTTCAGTGTAAACTGAAAAGCATAAAATCATCTTAAAGTTAACATGAGTGGAAATTTAGTGACTGAACACTTCTATAAAGAAGTAACAAGACCTTTCTAAAGGGAAATTTACTAATTAGTCAATAATCAGCTGTGCTGTTTGTAAATACAAAATTCATTCATTTAGAGTATAAATTCCTTTTGAAACAATTTCATCTATTTTTAGCACTGAATTTTATTGTCTATAATTATATACTATATGAAAATTCACAAAGAATAAAATAGATTATAAAAGTGAATATGAGGATGATAAAGAGTAAATTATTATAGCAAAAATTCAGTAAGTAATGAAGAAAAATATATAAACCCATTTACTTTAGAAATAATAGTTCTTGGTTGTTGCAAATAATCATGATGAAGTGCATGACCAAATCACAAAAAAAATTTATGACACAAACTTTTCAAATAAGAATTTCACTATATATCTAAAATTAGAACATTTCCGATAACGTGGTAATTGTGATGTCAGTTCAGAATCTTCATGACTGCAGTGCATCTGGAGGGCTTTGAAATCTTACAGCTCATATATGAAAGAAATTTGATAGAAATTTTCTTAAATTTCCTCACAATGCTAAAATTTTATATAAATAAATCCTGAAATTAAATTGTTCTACATTTTTTTTTTTAGAACTTGAGATTTTATTGTAAGTTTATAAAGAACTTGGATTTCCATTCATTCATTGTTGTGCATTTTCCTCCCTGCTCCCCTCCCCTCTAGTTTGCTTTTTTTGGGGGGGGGAAGTTCTTTCATTGTTTTACAGTCCCCCTACCCCAGACCATTTTACTATGCAGCCCTTATTCTGGACTCCTGTCATACCCATAATACTTAATCATATATTCCTTTTATACAGTTCTTTCCCTCATTTATTTCAATGCCATGTACATTATTTATTTGTTCTTCTCTTAGTTTCCTCCCAACTCCCCTGTCAAACTCCCCTGTCTGTTATAATTATACAATATTTGTATTTTTGTGACCGAGATATTTCACTCAGCATAATGTCCTCCAGGGTCACCCACTTTGTATAATATTTCATGACTTTTTTTGTTTTTCAGTGCTGTATGACATTCCATTGTGTGAATATACCACAGCTTCTCTATCCATTCATTTCTTGATGGGCACTTGGGTTGTTTCCAACTCTTTGCTATTGTGAACAAAGCAGCAATAAATAGGGATGTGCATATATCTGCTTGGGTGGAAGTTCTGGTTTCTTTAGGGTATATACCCAGTAGTAGAATTGCTGGATCAAATGGTATTTCTACCTGTAACTTTTTGAGAAAGAGCCACCAACAGTGAATAAGGGTTCCAGTTTCTCCACAATTTCGCCAGTATTTGTTGTTTGCTGCTCTGTTGAATTCTTCTATTGTTAATGGGGTGAGATAATATCTCATAGTTGTTTTGATTTACATCTCTCTTAGAGCTAGAAATTTTGAACATTTCTTCATGTGTTTGTTCGCCATCTGAATGTCTACTTTGGTGAGGTGTCTGTTCATATCCTGTGTTCATTTTGCCATTGGTTTGTTTACCTTTTCTTGTTGTGATGCTCAAGTATTCTATAAATTCTAGAAATGAGTCCCTTATCAGACATGTCATTACCAAATATTCTTTCCCAGTCTGTGGCTTCCCTTTTTACCCTGTTGGAGAAGTTTTTGGATGTGCATAGGTGTTTGATTCTTAGATGGTCTCATTCATCTATTTTATCCTCTTCTGGTTTTAGGTTTTTCAGAATGCTTGGAAGACTGTTTATGTTGTGGATTAGTGCTTCTAGGGTTCTTCCAAGATTTTCTCTTATGAAGTTTATAGTCCTTGGTTTCAGTCCTAGGTCCTTGATCCACTTTGAGTTGGTTATTGTGCATGGTGTAAGGTGTGATGGGTTTTGTTTGAGTTTTCTGCAGATGGCTTTTCAATTTTGCCAACACCATTTGTTAAAAAGGCTGCTATTTCCTCACTTAACTGATTTCATTTCCTTGTCAAAAATCAGTTGACCATAGGTAGATGGGCTGATTTCTGGATTCCCGATTCTATTCCATTAATACAATTTCATTGTACCAGTATCATGCTGTCTTGACCACCACAGCAGTGCAATAGGATTTGAAATCAGAGAGAGAGATGCCTCCTACCTTGTTTCTCTTTTTAAGGAGTGTTTTGCTTATTCAGGGTCTCTTTCCATTCCAAAAGAAACTGGAGATTGCCTTTTCCATCTCGTTGAAGAATGGAATTGGTATTGGAATTGCACTGAACGTGTAGATTGCCTGTAGGATTGTCACTTTCACAATATTGAGCCTTACTATCCATGAGCAAAGTATATTCTTCCATTTCTCCTGGTCTCTTTTTGTTTCTTGTAATAATGTTTTGTAATTTTCTTTGAATAGATAACTTTGTGTTTCTAGTTAGATTTACTCACAAGTATTTAATCTTGTAGTTAGCTATTGTGAAAGGTATTGTTTTTATTAGCTCCAGTTCTGTATTTGTCACTGTAGAGAAATCCAATTGATTTTTGTATGTTGATCTTGTATCCTGCCACTTTTCTGAATTGGTCAATTATGTCCAATAGTTTTCTTGCTGAGTCCTTAGAGTTTTATAAGAATACTATCATATCATCTGCATATAGAGACAATTTTACCTCCTCTTTGCCAATTTGGATGCTTCTTATTT
>NW_006400202.1:51919-52815 GCF_000299155.1 Elephantulus edwardii | reverse complement strand
AACAACAACAACAAGAGAAACAGTAGCTTGAAAGGAGGAGTGGCCTCCACTTCCATAGTAGTTTGCCTCCGGAAACCCCTATGAATCTGGAGAGAGGGTGAAAGGCACCCAAGTGTCGAGGACGCTCCTTCATAGGGTCGCTATGAGTCACCTGCGACACGATGGCACTTAACAACAATAATATCAACACCCAGAGAGAGAGCAGCTGGCGCAGTGGACAGAAAGCGATGCTACCAAGCCACGGGTGGGTGACTTTCAATCTGCGGCCCTCCTGCCTGTCTTTCATTGTTTTTGTTCAGACATTCCTCTAGGTCGTATAGCCTGGTGTACAAATTGCCGTACCGCGGTCACTTGTGGTTGCTGTGAAGCTGAACACTGTGACACTGATGTGTCAAATGCATTAATGGTTGGCTACCCAGTGTGGACAGAGAGTGGGGTGAAGCTCCCTGATTAAAACAAGCTTGGAAGGTGGAGTGGCGTCCACTTCCATATTAGGTTGCCTCCGGAAACCCTATGAACCTGGAGAGAGGATGAAAGGCACCCAGGTGTTGAGGACTCTCCTTCATAGGATTGCTATGAGTCACCTGCGACTCCACGGCAATTAACAACAACAAGCGACAGAAGAGACAGCATCTTTATAACCAGATGAAATATAAATCAGAGGGGAATTTCATAAGCAATAGCAAGACTTCCTCTTGTAGAAGGTCATGATATTTTATCACATGAAGGGAAATTAGTTGTGATATAATAACTATTTCAGTAAGATCAGATGACCACACATTTGGGATATCACTGGACTGGGTTCTAAGTTGCCATACACTGTTAAAAAAAAAAAAAAATCTATGTGTTTCTATCCCAAAGAAAGGTGACCCAACAGAATGTGGAAACTACCAGAA
>NW_006400202.1:37245-51029 GCF_000299155.1 Elephantulus edwardii | reverse complement strand
GGGGTAATTGGGATGGGAGTGTCAGAGACAGTGCGATTGGCACAGGACAGAGTGGAGTTTAGGGCTGTTGTACATAGGGTCGCTATGAGTCGCAGGCATTTCTAAATGTTATGGTGTGAGAGAGAACCAATACAGCATTGCCAAATAATAAGGATGCACAGCTTAAGTTAATTAAAGCAGACATGATCATTGTTAATTTTTAGGGCAGTGTTGGGCAGTATCTATGCTATGAACTAGTGTTATCAGTTGTCAAGGATGTCTAAAATGTTAAACAGCAATGGTATCAGTTTAAAAACTATATTGTACCTCAGTGTGATATCAATGTCTGTAATCATATATTTCTTATACATGTGAAAGTTAGACATTGAATATGGATAGCAGAAGAAGAATCGATGCTTTTGAATGGTAGTGTTGAAGAAGAAGATGGAATATCTCATGGACTGCCAAGAGCAAGTCTATTTTATAGGAAGTGCAACCAGGGTGTTCTTTAAAGGCAAGGATAGTGCAACTAGATCTCACATACTTTGGGAATGTTGTTAGGAGAAACTAGTCCTTGGTGCTGTTAGGGACCTCTCCAGAGTGCTGAAGAGCAATAGTGTCACTCTGGAGACTAAGGTGCACCTGATACAGGCTATGGTCTTTGCAATCACTTGTTATGCATCAGAGAGTTGGATAATGACTAGGGAGGATAGAAGGAGAATTGATGACTTTGAGCTGTGGTGCTGGAGAAGAGTATTGAATGTACCATGGACTGCTAAGAAAGGGAACAGTTTCATCCTAGAGAGGGTTAAACCAGGCTGCTTCTTGGAGGTAAGGATTCTGAGACTTAGTCTGGCATACTTTGGACATGTTGCCAGGAGGGACCAGTCCTTGGAGAGGGCCATCATGCTTGAGAGGGTGGAGGGACAGTGCAGGTGAGGAAGACCCTCTATGAGGTGGATTGATTCAGTGACTGGGGTAATCTGGGTGGGGGTGTCAGAGACAGTGAGATTGGCACAGCACCGAGCAGGGTTTAGTGCTGTTGTACATAGGGTCGCTATGAGTCACAGATGACTCGAAGGCACATAACAACAACAAACAACAACATCTTGTAGGAAGTGCAACCAGGGTGTTCTTTAAAGGCAAGGATGGTGACACTAGGTCTCACATACTTTGGGAATGTTGTTAGGAGAAACTATTCCTTGGTTTCTCCACAATAACTTTATATTATTTTGGGAAAAGTGGAGGGTGAGAAGAAGACAGGAAGACTCTCAACAAGATGGATTAACACAGTAACTTTAACAAAGGGCTGGAACATATAAGATGAGCATGGTATAGGATAGAACAAGATTCACATTTGTTGTACACAGGGTCACTATGGGTTGAAGTCAGCTCGATGGCACCTAACAACAACAAAAATAGCAACACCTCTGAAGAGCTCTGGTGGCATATTCTGTAGTAAATTGCTTTGCTACACAAAATGCTACCTAATTCCTGTGGTTTGAATCCACCAGCAGCCCTGAGGGAGGATGATGGCCAGTCTCGTCCTGTTAAGATTCATCGTCTCAGAAACCCCCACCCCATGGAGGATCATTGTCAATTGGAATCAGTTCAATGACAGTGAGTTTGAATTTGAGTTTGAGCATCTCTGAAAGCTGAAGTAAACAGGAGACCCGAATAACTGACGATACTGTTCTAACATTAGTGAACACACTGATAAAAGATTCCATAGAATAATCCTGATTAAAGGGGGGTGGAAATGCAAAGCATAACTTCAAAAACTTTGGGACTTTCTGGAGTCATGGAGAGTAGAGGAACCTCTGAAACTATTGCCCCGACATAATCTTTAAACCTTACACACACACACACACACACACACACACACACACACACACACTCTTTGAAGTCTTCTTAAAGTCAAATAATAGTTTAGTTAAACAAGTGATAAAAATTCAGCCTTGAGCATTATGCTTTTTAAAGAACTATCTATATGGGATCAAATAGACAACCATAACTTGGAAGTTTAAGTAGAAACTGTAGGGGGGGAATGAGTTTTTGTTAAAGAGGGATAAATAGCTCAGAAAAAGTTTTGAGAACGGGTGCAGAACAGGGTGTAACCAACAATGCCGATGAATTGTATATGCAGAATCTTTCATTAGGTGTATTTTTTTTTCTGTGTATGGACATGTTGCAAGGAGAGACAGGTCTTTGGAGAGGGACATCATTCTGGATAGAGTAGAGGGACAGCGCAGGAGGGAAAGACCCTCCATGAGGTGGATTGATTCAGTGACTGGGGTAATCGGGATGGGTGTGTCAGAGGCAATGCGATTGGTACAGGATAGAGCAGGGTTTAGGGCTGTTGTACATAGGGTCGCTATGAGTCGCAAACGACTCGACGGCACATAACAACAACAACAACATGTTCTCAACAACAACACAAAGAAATTAAAATAAAATAAAATAAAAACCTAAAGAACGTGCTCGAGGACCAAGCATGTAATCCCAGGGGCAGGTTCTCTCACCCCGAGGGCATAATGCCTTCCTTATTTGGAATTTGCATCATTTTTCATTTCAAATCTGCTTTATATGCCTGCCAGGAATGTGGCCTCTCAGGCTTCTTGGGAATATCTCTATTTTTGCCATAACTTGCATTGGCGTGTTGAAAACATACCAAACATAAAATTGTGGGAATATGAGGAACTGTGGGAAGTTATCTACAACAAAGTTTCTTAACACAAGGTTAGGAGAGGTGTGTATGTGTGTGTGTGTGTGTGTGTGTGTGTGTGCGTGTGTATGTGTTCACATATGTGCGTGTGTATGTGTTCACATATGTGTGTTACTTCATGAAAAGATTCTGGGTATTTAATAACTGATTGTTATTAGTTGTCATTAAGCCTATTGTGATTCACAAGGACTTCACATGCACAGAACAGATCTAGGACTTTCAAGGCTGTGGCCTTTAGTTGTTGGTGCCTCTGCGTAGATTCAAACTGACGACCTTTCAGTGTTCAGCCATTTGCTTCTTCCTACACAGTCAGAGGGAGCTCTGGTATTTAGTAGTAAGAATTTGCACTGCCAGTCCCTTGAAGGGAGAAAAATGGTCAGTCTCCTCTCAAGAGATTTACTGCCTCTGGAAACGTACTGTTGGGTCAGCTACAAATTGGTTCTGACTCAATGGCACATGGAAATCCCAACATATACTCATGAATACTCAAAACCTTTCCATAAGGAGAAGAAGAGGGTTTTCTTTCATATATAATTTCATTCACAAATAGGAAGCAGCTGGTTTTAAAAAGAAAGACATAGCAAGACCCAAAAAAGTAGCATTTGAAATTATTAAACCAATTTGTTCTAGTGCTAAGAGCCATACAGACATCTAGATTTAGCCTGCTGGGATTCACTTTACTGGATATTTTAGACCTTGTGCTAGGAGGCATTTAATGACTGTTTCTTTTTCCCTAAAAGAAGTTGGAAAATGCAGGAATCTCATAGGAACTGAGTCAGAAGGAATGACGATTACTTACGAGCTTTTCTTAAGCATCCTTCCCCTAGGTTTTTGAAATATTCAATAGAGAAATCTCTAAGCGATCGTTTTCTTCCCACAAAACTTCATTTCCCCCATCTTTGGTTCTAGCTTAACATTGTGGAGCTTTGCATGCCAGCAAAAACATAAGCAACAAAATGGAAACCATATAGATCAAAAGCAGTCAAACGTCCAAGTTGAAAAATTCATCCTTGTTGCTGAGCTCTCACCATTCCTGCAGAATTCTTTCAATGCCAGAGAACTTCTGGAGCACAACACTCTCCTTGCATAATAACCACATGCTCATTTACACTAGCTGTTGAGACTGTTCTTTGGCAGAAAAACTTTTGCAGAAACTGTTGGGAGAAGAGAAAGTTTGATTTTATGAACTCATCAGGAGTTAAGCACTTAATAATAACATTTGTTTATCTGTATTACCATTACCCAACAATTCTATCTTGCCTTTTTACTGACAGTCTATTCTCCTATAGGAATCCACTTAGAAAAAGAAAACAACGCTTGTAATGAAGGAAAAGAGAACCATTTATATTTTGACTCAGCTTTCTTTTCTTTTCCTTAATTCTCATGATTCTTTGGAAAGAGGGATCTTTTGCTTAAGAGTCTATCCCCATTCCACATTAATCCTCTATGTAAATTTCTTTGGGTGTTCCAAGTTAATTTTCATAAGTGGCGTTTTCTTAGCTTACAACAGCAAATACGCTGATTTGTTAGCCATGAAATTTGTAAAAACAGTATGAAATGTGGAGTTGGCAAAATTAGGCCACCATCAACTTGATTCTCCCTTCTTCTCTGCCATCGAGTCAGAACCATTGTTTCTGACTCTCAGTTGACGTGTTAGCAGGTTTTTGGGAGGCAATATTGCCCATCTTTCTCCTGTGGAGCCACAGGTGGATTCGAACCACCAGAGAGGTGGTGGTGTTGGATTAGCTTCCTACAGAGTAGGCCACCAGAGTTCCCCACTCACTTCACAAGGGTCACAAGGGGGAAGAATTTCTGTCAAAGGTTTCAATAGCACAGAAAAAATTCCTATGCTGTCAAACATGCTTCTCATGCACCATACTTTCCTATTATTCTGAGACCAACACACTCTCCCACAGCTATCACTAACTTTTCTATTGGGTTCAATAATTTGTGGTGGCCCTAGTGGTAAGAAGCTGTCCTGTAATCCCAAAGGCATGCAGTTTGAATACTTCAGCTGCTCCATGGAGAAGGTTGGGCAATCTCCTCTTGTTCTACTTACTGCCTCTGAAAACCTGCTGGAGGATTATCTATGGATCTGTTCTGACTCAATAGTAAACAACAATAACAGCAATTGGTCTTGAAAGAGAATAGCAGATGGTGCAATGGTTAAAATACACAACTGTTAATCCTATAGTTGGTAGTTCAAACCACCAGCCACACCACACATTGGAAACCCGGTGGAGCAGTTCTACTCTGCGCTGTAAGTTTGCTATGAACAAGACTTGGTTGATGACAATTGTTTTGTGGCAGCTCTGGTGGTGTCATTCATTGGAAGCTGTGCCTCTAACCCAAAGGTCATGCCTCTCTGGTGGCTCAAATATTCCTTATAAGAAACATGGGCAATCTCCTCCAGTACAATGAAAAACACCAGAAACTGAGTGGAGAATCAGTTATGAATCAGTCTGACTCAGTGGCAGTAAATGAGTGAGCGCCATACAGAAGTCATGGGTAATATTCATTATTGGAGTTTATTTGGGAAGGTTACAATTCATCCAGGGGAACATTCAGGATGCAATTCTTCTGTCAGGACAGCCTTTTCTCAGGTGTGCTACAGATAGATCTCTCTCTGACTCTGCGTCTCATGACTTTGGCCTCTGTCCTGCTTGGGTAAGAGTTATAAAGTTCGTTTAGTTCTGCCAGTTACATCTCCACTTCACCAGTAAGCCTAGGCCTAAAGAGGCTCAGCTCTAGTTCTGTGGGCCAGGTGACTAACCCAGCTCTACCTCACACTAGACTCTGCTTCTCTACCATGTCTGCTGGCTGAGCCACTGCTGCTGTCACCACTTCCCCACCTGAGCTGCTCACCTCGCCTCCAGTGCTACCATTCTCTCTCTGAAAGAGAGTACAGAGTCCATGTCCACAGGATGCACTGCACTCTGGTTCTTCTTTTGTGATGGTAGTGAGATCTCCAGATTTCTGTCTGTGAGTCTTCTTAACTCAAGCCTAGTGAGATAGCAAAACCAACCAGTCTTCACAGTAGTGTTCTGTACATCTGATTTGTAACGGTCCAACCTGTTAGGGCTGTGGAGCTGCTTTCCCTCCCTTTCCAAGAAGAGCCACTGAAGTGAACCACAGGAAGTGGCAGCTGTGGCTTTGTTTGTCTCTGTTAAGGATACAAAACTATTCTACTTCCATTTCTCAGGAATTACTATCTGTGACCCCCAGTCTGCTTCCTTATCTTGTAAAAAACAACTGCAAACACTCCCTCTCCCAATTTCCTTGTAAGACAATATAAAACCCCACTCTAAGGTTGGTCTCTACTTGAGAGTCAGCCCTGCAGTTTCTCCTCAATAAACGGTCTTTCTTGGCCTGAACTGGGTTCTGTCCTTCCTCAGCGTCAACCCAGTCTACAATAGCTCTTCTGTCATGAGCTGCAGTGTGTTACGCTTCTAACCAAAAGGCCAAGTGTCTCCAGCAGTTGGAGTCTACCAGTGGCTCCAGCCATGATTAGAGATGGGACAGGAACTCTGAGCAACAAACACTCTGCAGTGGAAAAACAAGTCAGTGTTAATAAGACAGAAAAGACCAGCTCTGTGGTCTGTGTTATTGCTGTTATGCGCCATTGAGTCAGCGCTGATTTATAGCTGACCTTTCAGTCAGTTTTCTGAGGCTGTACATCTCATAGGAAATTGTTAATCTCCTGTGCAATAGTTGGTGAATGCTGTGGGAAAGGGAGCACAACTCCTTACCCACCAGGCTATATCAATCTTTCAGGAGAAACCAGTACTTAGAAACATCACGCCTGGAAAAGGAGTGCATTAGGAAAGAGATAAAGACCCTCAAGCAGATGGATTGACAAGGTCGCTTCCACCATGAGCTGGAGCATGACAGAGATTATGAGAATGATGCAGGATAGGGCAAGGATAATTTTAGGTGTTTGGAGGGTTTCTATGAGTTGCAGTCAACTTGACAGTACCTAACAATAACAATAGTGACTCCAAGGGAGAGTAATGAGTGATCCTTTCCTGTTTAGATTTACAGCCTTGGAAACCTGATGGAAGGTCATTATGTGTTAGAACTGACTCCATGTGAGTGAGGTTTTGAACTGACCCTGTTATGTTGTGAGAGTAATCAGGAAAATGGCTTGAAAAGTCATATTGAATAATTCAGTACTGCACAGGCTGTGTGGGTCAATATTGTACTGGTTTGCTTCATTACTTCAAGGTGTTCATAAAGTAGAATAATATAACTCATATAAATATAAATATTTATAAACTGCTTTCTTATTCAGATTTATTCTAATCTTAATGAATTGTGTGTTTGCTTAAAAATAAAAACCTGTTTTCTCAGCAAAACATTGCATTAGATGGTCTTCTTGCAAAAATGTGGGGAAAACAAGCAGATGAATCCATACTGCTCTGTACAATGTGATTAATCAGGATGTGTTTCAGAATCTTTCCCTGAATGTAACACTATATAAGTCTCAGGGAAGACAGAAAGTCTAAGGAAGTTCATTGTCATTGCTATTACTTTAAACAAACACCATGAGAAAGACTTAGAAGTGGCAGGGGTCGGAGGGGTAGGTCCTGGTGTGATGGACAGACAGCAGGAGAAGCCAAGACCAACAAAGTCCAAGGCCTGCAAAGAGCTTCTCTTGCTCTCATTGTTCTGTGGTGACAAATGACCATTGTTGCTCTATTATTGTTAAAATTCGACAGACTGATTTTCCTAAAAGTGATACGTGATGATCGTATAGAGTTTGTTATGTGAATGTAAAGCAGAAGAGGAAACCAGTTCAAGGCCTTATGAGAAAAGGTTTGTGCTGACTCACTAGAGGATTAGCAAATGAATCAGTGTGACTGGAACAGAGTGAACAGGGGGATGTAGGAACAGAGAGGAATGAAGGCAGAGTGAGAGTCAGGAGTATATGGCTGTAAAGTAAGTACTTGGAGGCTACTGTAGCCATAATAAGAGGTTTGATCTTATTCTTTCTTAACTTAGGAGCCATCAGTGAGCTTTCAGCATAGAAGTGAACTATCTGACTTACATTTTAGCAGAAACATTGTGGTTGCTGTGTGAGAAATGGACTACAACGGAAGAAAAGGAGGCAAGAAAAACATTAGAGACTGTTCAACAGCTCTGGAAAGAGGTGATGGTTACTTCTTAGAGCAGTGAGATGGTGAGAAGTGATTGGATGGGGCTGTGACTTGAAAATAGAACCAACGGGGTTTACCGATCAATTGGATTTAGAGTGTGAGAACATGAGAGGAAGCAAAAGTGAATTTTGCTCAAGGATTTTGACACGAAATCAGAAAATGTGGAGATGCCATTTACTGAACTGAGGAGCAAGGGGAGGCCTTAGCTTCTTGGATGGCTGCACGAATACCACTAATGGGTGGGATAAATTACAGGATAGAAAGAAATCTCCTCACAGTTCAGGAGGCTAGAAGTCTGCACTGGCTCTAGGTCAATGCTCTGCTTGTGAGTTCTGGGCAAAGATCATTGTCTCTTTGAGCCTCTGTAGCCCTGAAATTCCTTGGGTTTTGGTGACCTTCTTATGTTATCTATTTCCCACTAATTGACAATGCCTATAACAGCTTATCCTGAGCTTTTAGCACAAAGCTTGGCATATTTGTAAGAATAATGAAATTTTCACTGCAATCCCAGAGGTGTGTGGTTCATATCCACCAGATGCTCTGCTGGAGAAGGAGGGATCCAATTTGATGGTACACACACACACACACACACACACACACACACACATTAAATTTTAAGTTTGTTAATGAATGATTCAAATATATGTGCCCCACATGGAGAGATTAATAACATTGTAGATATATGGATTATATCTTCCTTTTAAGTGTTCTATTGCTTGTTTAATGCCTTTTTAAGAAAGAATTTCCAAGGGAGAAGAGGTAAATATCCCAGGCAGAAAAATTGAAAATAATTTATGTAGCAACTACAAGAACTACTCCCCATTCCTCATGTGTGGGTGTGCACAGTGACTGCGTCACAGAGAGCACAACTTGGAAATGAGCAAAAGAGTGGCTAGTCAGTGGAGTAATTATTCAGTTTGCCATAGTATAGTAGCTTGTGTGTTGCTGAGCTAGGCTAAGTTACAAGTACTTAAATACCTGTCACCCATGGTGGACAAGGTTCAGTGGAGTTTCCAGACTAAAAGTCTAAGAAGCAGGACTGACCAGTCATTTCTGAAAAAACAAAAATAAAACACCAAAACCAGGTCTGCAAAAACTCTTTGGACAAGGCAAGAACATTGGAGATAGCGTCAGGAGATGAGCCTCTCAGTTTGGAAGAAACAAATGCAACTGCAAAGAGCTGTCTCCACAAAGTAGAGTTTACCATAATGATGTGGACAGAGTAAAGCTTTCATCCAATACTCTATTATATGGTTATTCAGTGATTTCACTTTTATTTTCTTATGTAGTATGACTCAAAATGAGGAGAAACGTCTAATAATAATTGGAACAAGTAATGCATGAAATAGGAGTTCAGGAATTTGGCCATTTCAACCAGACAATCACAAATTGAAGAAGAATGGTGCATTTCAAGATTTATCCTGAAGGACAACATTGTGACCATATACTATTCTTATACATAAAGGAAGTCATAGTTACAGAACTAGTATTCAAATATACCTACCAACCATGAAAGCCAGAGATAAATTGAGGAAAAGTGCTGGATACCATGGACTACTAAACAAATAAACATATATATCTTGGAGAAGTTGTAGCCAGAGTGCTCTTTGGAAGGAAAGATGATGAAGCTTTATCTCATATGCTTTGAGAATATTGCTAGAAGAGGTTATTCCTTAGAGAGGGACATCATACTTAGGAAGGTGGAGGGACAGTGAAGGTTAGGAAAACCTCAACCAGGTGGATTGACACAGTGACTGCAGCAATGAGCTTGAGGGTATTGGAGATTATAAGGATGGCACAAGATAGCATAGAGTTCAGATCTGTTATTCATAGGGTTGCTAAGAGTTGTATTTGACTTGATGGCACCTAACAACAACAACAACAACAACAACAACAACAACTTCTAAGGTTTAAAGTTGATTAAAAAATGCAATAAACATGCATTTGCAAGAATTGATGACTCCAATGCAAAAATTGGAAGCAAAGAAGAAGGACTGGTAGTGAGAAAAATATGACCTTAGTGACATAAATGAAGCTAGAGATCAAATTATTGAATTTCATACAATGAATTATTTATTGTTTACAAACACTTTTAAAAAATCATAAACCATGACTAAGTAAATATGTGGACAGAGACATTGGAAAAACCCAATGGTATTGTGTTGCTGTTGTTACTGTTGTTTTGCCATTGAGTAATAACTGGCCCATAGCTGACCCTTCATCAAGCTTTTAGAGGCAGTAAATGGCATGGGAGAAAGTTGCCCATCTTTCTCCCACAGGTTTGATGTGAAGAAGTGACATAATTTTAACAATATTTTTTCATTTGATATTTTAACGATGTCTCATAATTTTCATATTATTTTATTTTAATTTTAAAACGAAGTTATTGTTTTCATAGCTTAATTTTGAATAAAAAGCATAGACAATTCAAGTGATAAAAGAAAAAAGAATAGATTTAAGGCATTGACACTAATGAATGAAACTAGATGAATTGTGAAATGACATCAAGAACATTATCTGTGAACAAAGCAAAAAGTTATTGGAAAGACAGGAAAATGACATCCAAAATGAATGTCAGAAGACATTCTGAAACTTGCATTGGAACAAAGAGAAGCCAAAACAAGAGCAATGAATGTTGAAGGTAGAAAGCTGAACAGAAGATTTCAAAAGGCAGCTTGAGAAAACAAAGCAACTTATTATAATAAAATGTTCAAGGAGCTGAAATTAGAAACCCAAAAGAGGAGTTGGCATTTCTCAAGCTGAAAAAACTGAAGAACAAATTCAAGCATCTAACAGCAGCATTGAAGGATTCTCTGGGCAAGATTTTGACTGATACAGGGAGCATCAAAAGAAGATGGAAAGAATACACAGAGTCACTGTATCAATGATAATGAAGGAGGAAGTCCAAGCTTCATTAAAGGAATTGAGCAAAATAAAGCCTCAGGAATTAAGAGGATGCCATTTGAGGTGTTTTAGGAAATAGTTTTAACCCTGGTCCTGCTCACCATCTCTGCCAACAAATATGTAAGAACAACTGACTAAAAGAGATCCATGTTTGTTCCCATTCTCTTAAAAGGTAATCCAATAGGATATGAAAATTATTGAACAATATCATTAATATCACATGCATGTAATATCTTGCTAAAGATTATTTAAAAATGATTAGAACATTGACAGGAAACTGCCAGAAATTCAAGCTGGATTCATAATTTCATTCTAGGACTGTCATTGTTGATATCAGACAGATCTTGGCTAAAAGTTGAGAATACTAGAAATATGTTTTCTTGTGTTTTATTAATTATTCAAAAGCACTTGACTGTGTAGATCATAATTAATTTATGGACAACATTCAGAAGAATATGAATCCCAGAACACTTAATTGTGCTCACGTGAAACCTTGACATAAACCAAGAAATTGTTGTGTAAACAGAATAAGGGAAATACTGCATACTTTAAAATTAGGAAAGTTGTAGTAAGGTTCTATCCTTTATGTGGAGAAAATTATTTAAGAAGATGGACTATATGAAGAAGCATGTGGCATCAGGATTGGAGAAAGACTCATCAACAACCTATGATATGCAGATAACACCACCTTCTTTGCATAAAGTGAAAAAGACTGGAAGCATTTATTGCAGAAGATCAAAGATTACAGTCTTCAGCAGAAGTTACATCTCAATGTCAAGAAAACAAAATTCTGACAAGGGGACCAATAGGGAACATTATGCTAGATGGAAAAAAGATTGAAATTGTCAATAATTTCATTTTACTTTGGTCCACAATCAAGACTCATGGTAACAACAGTCAAGAAATCAAAAGAAATATTGCATTGGAGAAATATGCTCTAAAGGACCTCTCCAATGTTCTAAAGTGCAAGGATGTCCATTTGAAGAATAAAGTACACCTGATGCAAGCCATGATCTTTTAAATTGTTTCCTATGCATCTGAAATTTAGATGACTGAAGAATTGATGCCTTAGAATTGCAGTATTGGCAAAGAATATAGAATGGACTATCAAAAGAACTAACATGCCTGTTTTGAAGGAACTACAACAAGAGTGCTCCTTGAAGGCAAGGATGCTACTTAATATGGGTATATCTTCAGGAAGAATTAATCTCTGGAGACATGCTGGGAAAGGTCGTTGTTAGTTGTTAGGTGTCTCTGGGTTGAGTTCAATTCATAGTGACTCTATGAACAAAAGATCTTATCCCCCTTCTATCCTGCACCATCCTCACTTTTCCTGACATACATAGAGGGTCAGCTATATAGAGGAAGACCTTCAAATCTGAATTGACACAGTGATTACCATAAATGGACTTGACCATAAGGATTATGCAGGTTAGGAAAAGGTTCAGATCTGTTGTTTGTCGGGTCACTCCGAGTCATAGCCAACTTGATAGTATCTATCAACAACAACAACAACATTCAAGAGAGAAATGCACATAAATTCAACATTTGTTGTTGTTGTCGTTTAGTGCCATATAGATGCAGGTGACTCATAGTGACCCTATGAAGGAAAGTCCTCAACACTTGTGTGTCTTTCATCCTCTCTCCAGGTTCATAGAGTTTCTGGAGGCTAGCTATTATGGAAGTGGATGCAAGTCCTGCTTCCAAGCTTGTTTTAGTCAGGGAGCTCCACAAAACAACTGTCCACCATGGGTAGTCAAACATCAGTGTCACAGTGTTCACCCTCATGGAACCATAAGTTACCGCTGTATGGCAAGTGGACACACCAGGGCTATATGACCTAGAGGAATGTTTGAACAAAAACAATGTAAGACTGCCCCAAGGGCCACAGGCCCAAGGGACCTACGGTATCCTATCATTATCTAGCATGCCCAAATGCTGGCAAATTCTGGGCCAGACACCACCAGTTCATCTGGCAAGTCCGCTTGTGGCGTTCTTTTTGCCCCAAGTGGGGGTTGGCAGAGCAGACTTGCCAGATGAACTGGGGGTATCTAGCCCAGAGTTTGCCAGCATTTGGGAATGCTGGAGAATGGTAAGACACTTAAAGGTCGGGCCATGCCTAGTGTCTTGGGAGACTTAGTTTCAGCTGCACACAGCCTCTGGCTTCTTGAGAAGCTGCAGATATGGAGGGATCCTGGCACTTGTGGCATTCTTTTTGCTCCAAGTGGGGGTTGGCAGAATGAAAATTCAGCATTAGCAGTCATAAATAACATTTAAAGTATATACTTTTGATGTAATCTTGTTGTTGTTAGGTGTTACTGAGTTCACTATATCTCACAGTGACTCTGTAAGCAGAAGATCTGAACCTAGCACAATCCTGCACCATCCTCATCATCTCTGATATACTCAGGCTCATTGTCATGGTCACTGTGTAAATCCATCTTGTTAAAGATCTTTCTCGTTTTCCTCAGTACACCACTTTTCCCAGTGTGATGTCTTTTTCCAAGGATTAGTCCCTCTTAACAACATGCCCAAAGTATTTGAGACCAAGTATCACCATCCTTGTCATTAAGGAAAACACTGGTTGCACTTCTTCAAGGCAGAATTATTTAGTCTTTTAGCAGCCCATGTGTTATTCAATTCTCCTTTCCAACACTACAATTTAAAGGCATTCTTCTGTCATCCTTAATGTGGTAAGAATGGCATTTTACCTCCAAGGTCTACCTTTCATATTCCTGTGTTACATGATACAAAAGAGAAATTTTAATAGTAAGAGATTCTACAAAACCCAGTCAGATTTTCCTTTTTTCTTTACGTACCTCATTTTATGCCTTTCTTCCTTTCTCTCTCTCTTCTGCTTGTCTTTCCATTTGCTTTTCTCCAACACGTATCCCACCTTCATTTTTTTCTGTCTCTTTCACACACACACACACACACACACACACACACACACATACATAGACACACAGAAACACAGACAAAGACAGCATCACTCTTAGATCAATACAGTAAACTGCTGA
>NW_006400202.1:34098-37145 GCF_000299155.1 Elephantulus edwardii | reverse complement strand
CACACACACAC
Organism: Elephantulus edwardii; assembly: GCF_000299155.1. Taxonomy (NCBI): domain Eukaryota; kingdom Metazoa; phylum Chordata; class Mammalia; order Macroscelidea; family Macroscelididae; genus Elephantulus; species Elephantulus edwardii. Next base: position 37,134 of record NW_006400202.1, on the reverse strand, counting down.
ACACACACACACACACACACACACACACACCCTTCTTCTCTCTTTCTGATTGCATCACTCTTAGATCAATACAGTAAACTGCTGATTGTCCTCTTTCCATTAGCAAGATTCGTCTCCTACCTTCTCGCTAAAGATTAGGGGATTTCCCAGTTTTGATGCTGTTCCAGTAGCAGACGGGGACCATTTCGTCTCCTCAGCACCTATTACCTGACTCTTGATTGGATTAGGTTATATGTGAATGAATTTATTCATTAACCACTAGTTTAACTGTTTACTTATCTATGTGATGGTTAGGGGAGTAACCTGTAGTTTGCTCTATGAACTGCCAATGTCAAAAGAGGTTTGGAAGCAGGAGTGGCATCCACTTCCTAAACCACATGCCTATGGAAACTCTATATACTTGGAGAAATGACTGTATTTATAGAAAGACTTCAGGTCTTTTGTACATAGGGTCGCTATGAGTCATGATTGACTCAATGGAAATCATAATCAATAACAACAACAACAATAACAGTAATTTAAAGACCATAAGCTATTACATCAACAATCACTTTAAAACTCATTTGATAAATTTCATTTTTTAGGATACATTAAGTTAAATTTACAGACACATTGAGAAAATAAGAACATTTTCACGTATTTTATCTAGTTTCTCCTATTCCCCTATTATTAACATTCTAAATCAATATTGGATATTTGATACTACCAATGAGCCTATATTTATATATTACAACAAAATTCATTTTATTAAGATTTCCTTAATTCTTTCACAGTATCCTTTTCCTATTCCAGGCTTTCACCCTGGAGTTCACATTATATTTAATCATCATGTCTTTGTAGACTCTCTTTTGGAATGGCAATTTCTCAGACTTTCCTTGTTTCTGATGACTGTGGCAATTTTGAGGCATTTCCTGCTTCTGTAAAAATTACATATAAAAAGAATGTTGTGGTTTCAGAGACCTTGATAATTGGTTTTTCTAGCCCTCACAGAGGAGATAACCTCCAACTCACTTAAATGTGGACACATAGTTTCAAAAATCATCAACAGCTCGGAGATCAATATAAGAGACCACTTTTCACATTGCGGGGTGTGTGTAAACTTAGCTCAAGCCCGCTAGATGAAAAGTTGTCTGGACTGAGAAATCATATACCGTAATAAGCCTCCAGTTGCATCCAGCCTGGCCTATTGCTCATCAGTTTTTGCAAAAAACTGGCCTGCATACTTACAGTCACATAAGTCAGCCCTCTGACGAGTTAGTCTGAGTCTCTGGAGGACCTTCTAGTGAATCACCAAACCCAAAGACCATACTGGAATTGGGGAACTGAGCCACGGACAGAACTGTTAATGCTAGAAATTATGGACCTATACAGCTAGTTAAGCATTTGGGACTGCATTGACCTTAGACTTCTAATAAATAGTCTGCTATTAAGCTTAGCAGAAAGAGTAATAAAAAAAATGTCCTTTCCCAGGGACTGGCATTTCCCGATAGTTTGAATTTCTGGTAGCATCCTGTCAATATACTGCTCCAATACTTTGAAAAATAATCTTCAGAAAGAGTTTACTCAAAATTAATATTAATGATTTAACTAATTTTAATATTGGATCATCTTTTGGAAAGAATAGGCACAAATACTAATTTCTTCCATTCATTTGGCCAGGTAGCTAGATGCTTTCCAAATTTTTTGGTATAGATAAGTGAATATGTCTAGGGCTGCATCTGTTTGTTAAAACAACTCAATATCTATTTCATCACTTTTTGGAGCCTTATTTTTTTATCAGTGCTTTTAGTAACACTAAACTTCTTCTTTAAGTACCACTAGTTGTTAGTCATTTGTCAACTCTGTGTTGGCTCACTGTCAACTGATTTTTTTTGGTGTAGTGACCCTGTGCATTTCTTTTACGTATTTTTGTGCTTCCTGCATCATCCAATATTTTGTTCATAAAGTCCTTCAATATTGCAACTGGAAGATTGCATTTAACATTTTCCTTTAGTTCTTCCTTACTTCAGAAATACCAAGTGTGTTCTTCCCAGAGAAGAGAACATAAGGTCATTAAAAAGACTGGAAACAAAGAAAAGACCAAAATGAATGTCAGGAGAGATTCTGAAACTTGTACTAGAATGTGGAAAAGCTAAACCTAAAGTAAAGTAAGAGAACTGAATTGAAATTTTCAAAGGGCAATTTGAGAAGACAAAACAAAGTATTAAAATGAAAAGTGCAAAGGCTTGGAGTTAAAAAATAAAAAAGAAAGACCATAAATGTATACATAAATATATATTTATTATGCATGTATAAAAATGAAATAATTTTTCTCTTACTTTTCAAAATGAAGGCTGCATAATGGAGTAGACTTTGGGGGAGGGATTATATAACAATGAAAGAATTTTACTTTTACTTTTCAAAGTAAAAGTGAACTAACTGGGCGTGGAGGTTGGGCAGGGAGAAAAGTGCAAAACTGAATGAATGGAAATCCAAAGTCTCTGTAAGCTTTCATTAACATTAATTAAATTTTTTTTTATATTTTAACTAAAGTTTACAGAAATCTTGGATTTCCATTCATCTGTTGAACATTTTCCTCCCTACCCTCCCAGTTCACTTTTCCCTTTAACAAGATTCTTTCATTGTTGCATAATTCCCTCCCTCCCCAGTTCACTTCATTGTGCACCTCTTATTTTGGACTGTTGTCATGCAAATAATATCTAATCATATATTTCATTTTGAAATATTTTGAAAGGAATATTTCTATTCCTTTCCCTCATTTATTCAAGTGCACTGTTCATTATTTATCCCCTTTTTTTCTTCATTTCCCCCAGTCCTCATTCAGTACTGTTTTTTAAACAGTGGTATTAGTACTGCGATGCTTGCTGCTGAGGGTCAGGGACTGCAGCCTTCAATATGGATTGAGGCTCAATGTCAAGAAGACAGATTCTCACCACTGGACCAATTGACAGCATCAGGATGGATGGTGAAGAGATTGAGATTGTTCACAGCTTTAGTCTGCTTGGCTCCACAATCAACACTCTTGGCACCAGCAGC
>NW_006400202.1:30144-32658 GCF_000299155.1 Elephantulus edwardii | reverse complement strand
TAAAAAAAGGAATAATTAATTAAAGGACAAGAGTTGGATCATCACCTGAGCCAACTCTCCCATTTGCCTCCTGCACTTTCTGTGTTTACAGAGTGCCTGGTTATAGTGGTTTCAGCTACAGGCTAATACTGATAGTCTACTCTCAATTGAAATCTCTGTAAGAAAATCATGGGCTGAACTGGATTCCTAGAAGCATGTTAGTGCATCTGGTTTTGTCAAGGGAAGGGTGGAGACAGGACTGGCCTGGCCTCCTCTGCCTGTTTGCCTTAACACTTTATGTAGAAAACAGTCTGCTACTGAATCAGTGGGTCCATGTTACCAGATCCCATTCAGAGGAGACATATATTAGGAAAATATGTCTTCTAAGGACCTAAGGAAACACATTCCAATCACTGCTTATTTAGTTCCTTTATTTATAAGGGTGAAAATCCAAGGATCACTACATTCTTTAGGGAAACAATCGGTAGCCTCAAAAAACTAGGACTAAAAGTATGATAGAACAGCTTACCCCAGACAGCATGCCTATTGTGAGGAAAAATTTTTTTTCCCAAAGGAACTTTATGAATACTGTGATAATTGCTGGGATTATAACATAAATCAAAGCCAAACAAACAATAAAGCAAAATAAGAATAAGCTTCATAAATAAGAATCAGAGAATAAGAGATAATTGTTGAAAGCTACGATCATGACTCTTTAGTAAACCATTAACTTGCCAAAGATGTTACTTTAGAGACTGAAGTGTGTGTAACTCAAGTCATGGTATCTTCATATGTAAATGAAAATTGTATAATAAATACTGAAGGAATATTAAAGAATCGATGCCTTTGAATTGAGGTGTTGGCAAAGAATATTGAATTTATAGTAGATTGCCTCAAGAACAAACAAATCTGCCTTGGAGTAAGTTCAGACAGAAGTACACTCTTCACCTCAACAAAATGTCCTGGCAGAATGACCGCAACAATGCAACAATACACAGCAGATACTTATAAATGGATCAGGAATGGGCAAGGTTTTGTTTGGTTTTACTCAGAGTCTGTAGGAGTGGGAGTTGACTGGATAGCACCTAGCAGCCACAATACTTTTATTTTTTTTCTGTTTTCTATTTATGGCATGCTGGATGATCCAGTGAACAAAGTAAGCACAGAAAAAATTTTAAAAAATGAAAATAAACCATTAACTAGGAGAGAACAGTCCTTGGAGAAGACATTATGCTTCGAAGGGTGGAGTGACAGCACAGGAGAGGAAGCTTCAGATGAGATGGATAGACACAGCAACTCAGGTAATAGGAGTACGTGTGTCAGAGACAGTGAGATTAATTCAGAATAGGGCAGGGGTCAGAGCTATGTGCATAGGGTTAGTGGTGACTTAACGGCACATAACATCAACAAAATAGTTTGAAAATTAAGCTAAAATAGTCTCTTGTAATATGAAGGAAAAGCATCATAAAGTGGAACGTATAAGATACAAGTTGAACTATATGTACAGTTCAACATCTACATAGTAAAACCACAAACAGAAAACAGAAGAAAGGGATAAACACAGCTCTTCCATGGAATTATAGAAAAACATGTTTATTAAGGTTAATAAATACAGACTCTAAATGTTTCCCTAAGTACACAATCATATGCGAGAAAAGAGAATGTGAGTAGAAAATAGTGATACTTCAGAAGATCAGCCACAAAGTATGAATTTGAAAAGAAAAAAACAAAATAAAATAGATCACCTTCAAAGGAATGAGAGTCAGAATGATACCAGGCAGTTTATTAGCAACATGTTACTAATGTTAAAAGAAAATGAAAATTACAAATGAGAATTACAAATTCTAAATAAAATTAATAGAAGATTTTATAACTAATGCAACCACCAATAAAAACTGAAAGCCTGTTAGGTCTTGAAGTGAACAACTACTTTTCAAAACAGTAACCATTCAAGATCAAAACGGCAGCATTTGCTCAAGGACAAAATTAGGAAGGGTTGGGAAAGAATGAGGAATGGAAATGGAAAGCACAAGGAAGAAGTGAAAAGGATGCTGTTATATTGTGAAGATTACAGCCAATGTAAAAAACCAACATGGGTATGAATTGTCAAGTGGGGAGCTGATCCTCTCTGCCAAAGTTCATCAAACTTATAATAAAACATGAAAATAGAATACGCAAGGCTTAGAAATGATTGCTACTCAAGGCTTTCCATAAAATTTATCAGAAGGAAAGTAAGAGTAAGCAAGACAAACAAGCAAAACAGGACACAGGAGAAAGATTTTTCAGGAAGGAAATTCTTCTGTACAAGTGTTCACAGAAAGACTTAAAAACTAACCAGCAGTCAAGGTGATATACATTAATTTATTAATTTGAGGGAATATACATACAAGAGAAACAAACAGCGCTGTATCCAGAGAAGGATGCTTGAACCTGTTTTTTGGATCATAATGGTGTCCAAGAAGATGATGTTCACTTAGGGCTAGAGTCTGTGCTCTCAGGCTCCTACTAATTAGGTATCAATCAAACCATATGACA
>NW_006400202.1:26192-29729 GCF_000299155.1 Elephantulus edwardii | reverse complement strand
GAAGGGTGCAACAATGAATGAATGGAATCCCAAAATCTCTGTAGATGTTCATTGAAATGAAAAATAAACAACCTAAATTTAAAAAAAAAATTATCATTTAAGCAACCAACAACAACAACAAAAAAAGAGTGAATGTAATGTAAGTTAAAAGGTGCAGAAATGACTTGATTCCAAATAATAAGCAAGCTGGAATATGGTATGGTCATAAACAAAGGTGAGGTAAAAGAAAGGAAGGAAGAAATGAAAAAAAGGATAGAAGATTAGATAAGGAAGGAACGCAAATGGTAACAAAACCAACAGGGTCAAGGACAAATTATTTGTGTGGTGGAAAATGGTGTTAGATAGAGGTCAAGTTATAATCTCTCTTCTTGAGAATGTAGTGAAATGTTTATATAGGTATAGTCACACAATAGCAAGGGATCAAGAAAGTTTAGCAGTTTATAACACTGCTTTTGAGAATTTGCTGGATAATAAAACAATAGCTGTCTTTTGATGGTTAAAATAGAGCCAGAAATCTATACTTCAAAATATATGGGATGGGCCAAGATTCCAAGGCTTCAGAATAAGCTTGTGTGGTAAAGAGTTGGGGTGAGTGATAAATAAATCTGGACATGATGCTGGAAGAGGAGAGCACTTACTGAAACCTGTCTAGCAGTCTGTCAATGGAAGCACTCCTGGTAGTGATGCGGGGTAGGGGGTGGGGAATCTTCATTAGCTCGGACAGTCCTTGTATTAGAAATTATGCAACCTCTTTTAGTTCTCTCAATAAGTTCTAGTCACAAACATTCCCGAGTCATTGTGACAACTAAACATGCCTGTATGTGTTTCCAAATACAGGGAGAGCTAGTTGTCATGGGTTCTGACCCAAGATGACTCTGCACAGACTGAAATGCTCCCAGCCCCACACCTTCACGATTGTTAGTATGCGTGAGTCCACTGTGGTGACCACTGTGTGGTTTGGCAGTCTTCCAGCATTGTGCTGAGCAATATTGTGTTGTGAGTCTTAGTATTCATCAGCTAACTTTCATGAATAGTGACTAAGAGCCAACTAGACCAATAAGCCTATAGGGTAATAATGGTGGGCGTAGTTCAATGATGATTAATTTTATAAAACATAATGAATGGAATGATTGTATGAAGCACAATGTGAATGAAGGAGAGTATGAAACACAATTTCTATGAACTTTGTAAGCAAACCATTATAAAAGAAAAATCAAAGAAAAATAAAATGAGATTTGTTCTGCATTTGCCTCCTTCTCTATCTTGGATCCTCTATTGTGGATCCTTTCAGCGTGGTTGGAAGTTCCAGCTGGGCATGATCTAGTTCTTCTGGTCTCAGATTCATGGGGATTAAGGTTCATGTGGTCCATTAGTTCTTTGGACTTATTCCATCCCCACCACCTCACCTCTCATGTATCATTGATTTCCTTCACTTTTTTTTTGATCTAAATAAGGAAAGATCAATAGGGCACTTCAAATGGTGATTGGCGAGCTGCTAAGACCTCACTTGCTATTCACCAATGTAGGATATGAACTACCAATTGACCAATTATGCCAATTGACCTTGATGTGCCCTACCATAAGTTATTCTTATGGATATTTTTACCTCCAGTCTTCTAACACCTTTAAGACATGTGGTGGTATAAAACACCAGGGTTCAATTTCTTGAGAATAGCATCTTTGAAGATAGAAGAAAAATCTATGGAATTCACTATTTGTTCCACTTCAGTTAAAAATGAGTCAGCAAGAGAAAGTTTAAGGTTCTCAATTAAGCATTTACTATAATAACAGACTTTTCCAGGGAGCGTATAACCTTTCATTGCAAGAATGACAGTATAAGAGATGAGCTTTCTCTGAAAATTGCATGACTGAACATTTTTGGCCAGTGCCTTCAGTGCTGCTTAAACTCTTCTTCCTTCATTACAACTAGCTCTTGATCATATGGTATTTCCTGAAATATTTCAGTGTCAGCCAATTCTTTTTTGATATAATGACTCTGTGTATTCCTTCCAACTTCTTTTCATGCTTCCTGGATTATTTCAGATCTTAATCTTAGCAACTCTAAGCAATATGAGGCTTGAATTTTTTAGCTTGAGAAATGCTGAGCAAGTTCTCCTCTTTTTATTCTCTGGTTCTAGCTCTTTGCACATTCCATGACTATATATTGTTTTATCTTCTCAAGATGCCCTTTGAAATACTCTATTCAGCTTTTCTTCTTCAGCATCTCTTCCCTTTGTTTTGGCTTCTCGATGCTTTAGTGCAATTTTCAGAGTCTCTTCTGACTTCTCTTTTTATTTTCCTTTCTTCTCTGTCTTTGTATGACCTTTTGCTCTCTCGATGGATGATACCCTTGATGTCATTCCACAACTCATCTGGTTGTCTACCATTGGTGTTCAATTCCTCAAACGTATTCTTCAGATGATTTTTAAATTCAAGTGAGATAGACTCAATGTCATATTTTGGTTCTTGTGGAACCAAAAGTTTTCACTTTTTCAGCCTCAGTTTGAACTTGCATATTAGTAACTGATGGTCCATTCCACAGTTGTTTTGACTGCTGATAATGAGCTTTCCCAGTGATTCCTTTGACAGATGTAGTCAATCCAAATCCTAAGCAGCCCACCAACCAAGTGAGGTCCATGTTTAAAGCTATCATTTGTGGTTTCTACCAAAGGTACTTATGATGAAAATATCATTAAGCATACACAATTCAATCAGTCTATGTCTGGCTTCATTTCGGTTATCAAATCTGTACTTACCAATTGTCATTCCTTCAACATTGTGTGCAACAATTATTACTAAAACATCTTAATTGCATATTTGATCAGTTTTGCACTGCGAAATTTGGTAAAAATCTTCAACTTTCTCCTCATTGCCTACAGCTGTTGGATATATTTGAATAAGACTTGTATTAAAAGGTGTTCCTTGTATGCATAGTATCCTATCCCTCTCAACATTATACATTAGGTTACAACTTGAAATTGTTCTTTTTTAAACTATGAACCTAACACAATTCTTCCGGTTTTTCATTCGCAGCATCATGTGATTTTCCGAGTCAAAGGCATGCTGGAAATCCTTCCTTTGATGGGGAGAGGGAGACAACTCTGACCACCTTCTGTGTGAAGCTGCCACAGCAAGGAGCTGTAGGTTATGTTTCTTCTGACTTCAAATGTGCAACACCTATTCCAGCTCCTGGGGATGCAATTTCCCCGCCCAGGTACATTTATTTTATGTGAAGTCAACTTAGTTGTCACCTTCAGTTTGCAGCCTTCCTCAATCATCTTCCTCCTCTAGATAGAGTTAGTTGCTTTCTCCTTCAAATTCTAAAGGAGTTTGTCATGCTTCTATTAGAGACCATATCACACATATCACACATTGCAAATTGGTGTTCATCCATTTCTATGCTTCTCTAAGCCATTAAGTCTTCAAGGTTCCTGGGACGAAGAGGGAGAAAACTGTTTAAAAGAGATATGTGACTAGGTATTTCTGTCATGACAGGAGTCTAGAGCGATGGCTACATGGTGGAGTGGACCTGGGGGA
>NW_006400202.1:2877-17165 GCF_000299155.1 Elephantulus edwardii | reverse complement strand
ACTCAAAGACACTGTTCTGTCATCTTTACTTATTACCTAACTCTTCAATGCATAAGCAAGTGATTAAAAAGACCACGATTTGAACCAGGTGCATCTTATCTTATTCTTTAAGCCTATATCCTTGCTCTTTAGCACTTTGGAGAGGTCCTTGAGAGCAGATTTTCCCAATTCAACATGCATGTCTTTTGATTCTTGACCAAGGGTGTTATTGTGGTTCCAAGTAAGAATTAATTGACAATATCACTCTTCTCCATCTGTCAGAATGGTGCTTACCTGAATGATGAGACACAAAAAAGTGCATGAAAATCTGCTTCGTGCCCCACACCACAGGTATGTCTATGTTCAATTTCATAATTGAACTTACAGAGATAACGGTATGCAAATCATGAGACAATGCTACATTTTGTAAACAGAGCTGAATATACCCTGCAGTAAATAATGTAGCTCTCAATACAGCTAACTCCAATGAGCCCTGTTAAAAACCCCTGACTGCTGCTACCCAGGACAGTTCAAGCCTATCCAATGGCTTCATGGGAGAAAGGTCTTGTAACCTGCTTCCACTGAGATGATAGCCAAGAAAATTCTATGAGACATTTCTACTCTGTCACATGAGGCAATTAAGACTCAAAGTGGACTTAATGTCAACAACAAGAGGAAACATAACTCACACATCAAACACAACAGCATCGTTCTTCTCCCTCCATCAGTTTAAAGGTATTTGTCTTACTAAATATCTTCCCATATTCAGAACTTTTCTTGATGAATTCTTTTTCCTGTCTTTGATGTTTTTTTTTTCTGTCATTGACCTTTATCTGCTCTTGCTCTGATTCCTTCAGATATCATTTCCCCTAACATCTATCTCACAGCTGTTTCCTTTGTTTGAATCTCTAGCTCAAATAACCATGATTCAGACAAACACAGCCTCTTTGGGTGTCCCCACGTCTGGTGTCTTCTTTTTCAGAGCCATCCCTTCTGTTCTTGCTGTATTAATCTTCCTGAAGCCTAGCCCTGATCAAGTCCAACGCAAACCCTGTTTTGGCTCCACACTGCCTACCAGCAGTGGTGAGGAATGTGGACTGTGCAGTCACCACACCTCTGAAACTAAAGGGTGGCTTGCTAACTCCATCCTCTTGTACAAGTTACATGCCTTCTCTAAGACTTGCTTTCTTAGTATGTAAAATGAGATTAACTATTGACTCAACATTAATGTGTGGCTGTGAATTTTAAATGACATGACAAGATACATTCTTAGTAAATGATAATTATAAAAGATGCTAGCTGCTCTTTTTCTTATTGATGCCCATGTATCTTTATAATTAGGCTTCAGTGCGCTTGACCACACCTTCATGTCTCTGCCCTTATCCTCTCTCCCTGCCTTCTTTCCATAACTTGTACACCAGCTAACCTACCTTGTTCACTAGTTGTTAGTTGCCATTGAGCTGATGTTGACTCCAAGTAATCCCCTGTGTACAGACTGCAGCCGCTTCACAGGGTTATCAAGTCTGTGACCTTTGAGGATCAGAGTGTCAAGCCTGCCTCCTTAGCTGCTTCTGGGTGGGTTTGAACCCCCAACCATTTTGCTAGTTTCTTGCTTGTTCCTATCTCACACGCAAAAGCACAAGGGTACTTTTATTTGGTTCTTTCCTCACCCAAGGTTGAATCAGTCTCATTTAGGAACAAAATATAGAAAATATAAAGAATCCCTGGGTGAAGCAAATGGTTAAGGTACTTGCCTGCTAATCAAAAGATTGGAGATTCAAATCCACTCACCAAGAGGCATCTCAGAAGAAAAGCCTGACAATTTACTTCTGAAAAAATCAGTTACTCAGAACTCTATGACACATATGGATCCCATGAGTCAGAAAGAAATATCTCCGCACCCTCACCTCTAGCCCTGGCCTGGCCTCTCCCCAGGGAGCTCTGGTGGCCTAGTGATTAAAAAAAAAAAAAATCACTGCAGTCCAAATATACATGGGTTGAATTTGCTAACTAAAACACAGGAGAAAAATGGGCAGTCTTCTCCGGAGGGATTTACTGCCTCTGAAAACCTGTTGTGGGTCAGCTATGGATCAGTTTTAATTTGATGGCAAACAACAACACTGGCAACGTATATATCTATAGATAGATGGATACGGTTACAGAGGTAGATAGCTATATCCCTATCTATTTGTCTATCTATTATGTATCTGTCATCTATAGAACAGTATAATGAATTTTCATGTACCTATCATCTAAGTTGAGCACATGTTCAGTTTTTCATCAACTTTCTCCCCAGATTTTTTGGAAGCACATTCAGACATCATATCATTGTATACATAAATACTTCAGTAAATGTCCTAAAAGATAAAAAAAATCTTCTAAAAAATGCATAACCATAACACCATTATCACACTTAAGAAAAAGGGGGAAGAAACCATTGTTTAACAGTAAGTATTTGTTAAGGTTTCATTTTTCTCAATTATCTCATGTGACATTTTCATTGTTGGTTATTCTGTGCAGATCCTGACAAAGTTCACCATATTTGGTTGAATTGTCTCTTAAATATTTTGAGAATCTGTGTCTCTGTTCCTACTTTCTCTCCCCTTGCAACTTATTTGTTGAAGAAACTTGGCCATTGTTCCTTTTGAACTTTCTACATTCCACTTTTGTGCTGACTGTATTTGCTTAACAAACTTTACCACACTATCCCGTCTCCTGTATTCGCATTTAAGTTTACAGGTTTGACGGACTCAGGTTTGAAATCTGGAGGAAGAAGTGGTTAATTTTAGGAGAGATTACCAAAAGAATAAGGAGAGACTAATACAATTGGGGGGGGGGGGGTGTGGAATCAGAGGCCTGATCAAAAGGAGGCCTGACTAAAGTTTGTAGATTCTGCTTTCTCCAGGACACTTCCAGAATACTTTCCTATAAATGATTTTCTTATTTAGTATCAAAATTTTACAAGTTTAATTAATGTATATAAATATTTTCCTTTGGTTTTGGTGAAGATTTACACCACAATGACATCGGTTCTATTACACACAAGGCATCTTTCCTGCTTTGTTTTTCTTTCCTAGAGAGGCACTAAAACCATGGAGACCTCTCCCACCCTCCTCTCCCCACCACACACATTTTAATTAAGGTATCTTTCGAGAAGGAATACTTTAATCCAAACTGATCACTTTGATACTCAAAAAGACACATTTGGAGGCTAGTTGGTGAGGAGGAATTAAAGACAGCGAAGCTGAATAAATAGCAAGCAAAATGTTAATGTTTTGGCTTTGTGGTGTCTGCATCTGAGAGCACTCGATGCAGATTTTTTGGCTGGCTCCAGCTGGAAGGTTCCCGCGGCTCCTTTTGTGTGTCCGGGAGCTCTGGCTGCGGATTGCCAGGCTGCCCCTAGAGGTCAGTCTGATCCAGGGATTGTCCTGAATCCGTGCGGAGAGGCTCCAAGCAGAGCCTAATGCAGCTCCACAGCCAGGCCCAGCCTTCGTGAGAATCCGCACGCTGCACAGAGCAAGGATGGTTCCCAGGCCATGCCGGGGCGGGCGCCAGCTGAGCTTTAAATTACTAAGGCTTCCTCCAGCCCTCTGCTTTCTAAAGATGGAGTTTTCTAGTGTCACAAGATTGAGGAATGTTTCAACGTTCTGTATGGCTGGGGCTAGGACTCACTTCTTAATGGTAAAAGAACCAACCACGCCCACCAAAACAAGATGACCAGAAAGGACTTAATTTTATATTTATTTATTTATAAACTACACTACAACTTTGCTTTATACTACATTCAACCGATCACATAAAAAAGTAAAGAATGCTAGAGTTGTTAAGAGACCTCAGAAATCTTTTACAGAAATCTCTCAGAAAGAAACTGAGAACAAAAGCCCTGTTTATCATCTTTGAAGTCTCTCTTAATCAAGGGGTATTTTGAGTATTAGTTTTAAATACCTTGCAGTTGTTGATGTTATTGTGTACCATCATTTGGAACTGACCCATAGTTGACCCTCCAGCAGGTTTTCAGAGGCAGTTAATCACATGGGAGGAGATTGTCCATCCTTCTCCTGCTGGAGGATTTGAATGACTCTCGCGTCTTCAGGATTGCAGTGCAGCTTCTTACCACGAGAGCCCAAAACTGCCTTTCAGTAATAGAGAGTGTAGTTAAATGGGTAGATGGCGAACTAGCTTGTGAAGTAAACCCTGATTATCTGTTCAAGTTGAGGTGGAGGATAGGTCAAGCAATATTGCTAATTTGACTTCAAAACAATTTACTTAGCCTCCCTTTGGGTGTATGTACGTATTTGGCCACAGTTTACTATATTGATCACATGTAGACAGATTTTATTAAAACAGCACAACAGTCAGGTGATACTTTTTTTTTTCCTAACTAAGATCCACTATTGACTTAAAGAAAACTTCATTATACTTATTTTTTTTGTTGTTGTTGTTTAAATTTAAAGATTACCTCAGAATAAAAGTGTGAGGGCGTTCACCCAGCCCTAGTGGCTCCAGATAATGTAGAAGTCCATTAAAATATATAATTCTGTTTCACATTTTCTCCATTTGATAAAAAAATTCTTTATAGGATTTTTAATAAAGCAATTAGTGATATAGCTAGGCATCATTTAGATCTTCTGATCTGATGGCAAAGAAGACATTTGTTCATGGAGGTAACTCATCTTATGAATAATAGTCACATGCTTATTTCCTCTTTCTATTCTTGACCCTTCTTTCTGTGTTGTCACTGGCAAATAGAGACCATTGTATTTTGGATGGCCATTTGAAAGCTTTTAAGATTGGGAACTCCAGTCTTACTTCTCTTGGTTTACCACTTGCATGACTACCAAAGTGATTTCCTAAAATATTTCTCAAAGAGAAATATTTTGTCCAAATGCAAAAAATTGATGTCTTACCTGAAGCTGAAGGAATGCCCCTGAAGCAAAAGGAACGCTGCTTAGGATCTGGTGAAACACTCAGGATTCTCGTGGTTTGAACGAGAATGTCAGCTGCTGGAAAGGAAGAGCCTGACTTCAAGGACATTTCTATTTTTTAATTTTTTTTTCTATATTTTATTAATTTCCATAAACATTTACAGAGATTTTGGGTTTCCATTCATTCATTGTTGCACTATTCTCTCTACCCTCCTCCCAGTTTGTTCTTGTCCAAATGCCACAGTGCTTGTCCAAGCCAGTTCTGATTAATCTTCTTTGTCAGTGTGTCCTTTGCCATTCCCTATCACTCCTCCCTGAGAGAGACTTCACCCTGAGTCATAAGGAAAAGGGGATGGCGTATTCTCTTAGCTACTTCCTGCTGAAAAGGGACGCTGTGGGTTTCAGGGTGAAGATCTTCTCTCACTACTCTAAAGGGCCCCTTTGGCAGTAGGAAACACATAGACTATTATGGAGATTGATTTTGGAATTTAGATGCACTCTTATTGATTGTGCTTGGCCGTACATGTTCATATCCTTGAAGCTGTATCATGGGGGTGTTGCAACCTAGAAGACACAAATTTGACTAACAAGTTATAAGTACATGAGTCCAGAAATTATGGAAAAGTAAGAGAAAAGATTCTTTCATTGTTTTACAAACCCTCCCCCAGGTCCCCTCCACCATGTAGCCCTCGCTCTAGTCTCCTGTGATGACAGAAATACCTAGTTATATATCTCTTTTAAATAGTTTTCTCCCTCCTCTGTTTCAGTGCAGTATACATTATGGAACCCATCTTACTCAGTCTCTCCCCAACCCCAAGGACAGTCTCATTCTACAACAGTGGCATCATGTAATATTTGTCCTTTTGTGACTGGGATATTTCACTCAGCATAATGTTCTCCAGAGTCAACCATTTTGAATAATATTGCATGAGGACATTTCTAAGGAAGAATTCTAGGGATTTAGCAATTTCATCAACTTCACATCTCTTCTGTAGCACTTTGTTTATTTGACTTCTTGTTTGGTGGCTTCATAGTAGAATACTTGTTGACCACTTTCAGATCATGTGGTTGCAGTTTTCTAGAGCACACACATTTCATCCCAGATGAAAATGGCTTTGTTTGTAGTGATGTGTATGAATATGTTTTATACAGATTTATAGTCAAATTATTTACCATGATGTCCTCCTTATAGTATAAACTAAATAATGTTCTCTTAACATTGTTGTGGATTGCCGTAGAGTTGATCACGGCTCATAGCGACCCTATGAACAAAATCCTGAAGGCTTTCTATAACTATCGCCATTTATCAAAGTTCATAGAGTTTCCAGAAGCATGTTATTTAGGAAGTGGATGCCACTCATAAGAATCAGTCAAACAATAATAGACCATTGTTTTTGTACTTTTCTGTCTTGTTCCTTTCCTATGCCTTTATCACTTTTTTTTGGTGACATTTGAAGATTTTGCTGTGTACATTTTTTATCATTGATTGCTATGTGTCTGAGAGGTAGACAGTGACTAAGGACTATGGTGGAGAAAAGTGTTGAACATAGTATGTATGGACTGCCAAGAGAACAAACAGGCCTGTTCTGGAGAAAATGAAATCAGGGTGCTTCTTAGAAGCAAGGATAGTGAAACTGTGTCTCACATGCTTTGGACATGTTGCAAGGAGGGATCAATTCTTGGAGAAAGTCATCATTCTTGGAAGTGCAAGAGAGGAAGATTCCCAAGGAGAAAGATTGACACAGTGACTGTGGCAATGAGGTCACGTGTGTCAGAGATGGTGAGATCGCTTAGGATAGGTCAAGGTTCAGAGCCATTGCTCATAGGGTTGCTGTGAGTTATAATAGACTTGATGGCACATAATAACAACAAATCCTTTTACCTTGATGCTTTTTGAGATATTTGAAGATAGGCATCAAATTTCCCTCATTCTTTGCAGGATTCCTCTCATTCCTCGTAGGGCATGGCTATCAAACTAATAAATGTCCTACTCAATATGGCATGAGTATCTTCCCGTTTAGAAACATCTTTCATTATCTCTTAGATGCGGTATCCAGAAATGACATAAAATACTGTGTAGATGATCAGATTTTTCCCAGGGTGCTGATATTATCAGACTTTGTCTGATTTACTCAGAACAACAACAAAAAGAAAACAAACCCAGACACAGTCAGTTCTGACTTATTGTGAGCTCCTCTGTGTCATGTTACTTGAAAGGTGAACAGCGCAAAAGGATGACAGAAAAACTGATGCTTTTGAATTGTGTGGGAGCAGAGTCCTGAGCATCCCATAGACTGCCAAGAGGATAAACAAGCCTGTCTTGCATAAAATGCAGCCAGGTTGCTCCTTAGAGGCGAGGATGTTGAAATTTTGCCTCACACATTTTGGGCATGTTGTTAGGAAGAACCAATACTTGGAAGAAGATACTATGCTGGGAAAGGACTTTCTCTCCCCACCCCCCACCCCCAGTAGAATTGAATTTTCAACTTTTTGATAGACGGCTGCTTGACTATTTATGCCACTCAGGGATGTCTGTTACCTAATGGATTCTATCTCAAATCCTTGGCCTGACAGTCAAGGTCCATTTCAATCTGATCTTAGTGTATCCTTGTGAGAGGAGAGAAGATTTTCCAGATACCAGCCAGATCACCAAAGACCTCACAGGTCAAATCAGGGGCCTTAGTTGGCCTTATAGATAGTGCAGCGCTGTGAGTGGGAAATAGGTACAATGATTAGGATATCAGATAAACCAGAGATAAGTGTGGACGAAGAATGGAATGGAATTTAGAAGATGGTTCACAATGGCCTGTGCTGAAGTGAGGGGAGAACTATGGCTTCTTTGAAAGGTGACCTTCCACCAGGACAGGAGGAGTGGAGAATGAGCCTGAACCCCCTGCAGAGTAGCAAGCATGTGGTCTCCCATGAGCTGCTGGTTGCTCCCTGGGGAAACAGAGGGTCAGAGTCTCAGCTGCTGAGGCAGCTTCTGGGTTGCCCACCGGGCTCTCAGGAGCAGGGGAGCAAGCTAGGAAAGGGAGGCAGAGAAAGACCAGGAAAAGGAAAGAAAGAGAAAAGTGAGACATTTTGGAAATGAATGTCTCTGGGTTCTGGTACTGACCTGAACTGAACCCTGCTCTCAACAGCTTCCTCAAGATTCCCAAATCATGGCCAAATCCTGGAGGTCAGGGAATCAAAGGAAAAGGCTTCTGGAGGGCAAGGCTTTAGCTTTTAAAAAAAGGTAATAAGAGGTGAGAAGGAGTGAGGGTTCATGGACACAGTCTGGGGCTGTTACACTGGTGGCTTCTCCTGTGCTCCTGCCTACTTGTCTATGGAAGCTGGTGGGAGGCTGCACCCGTGCCATTTCTGCTCAAGTCTAGGATGGTCTTGGAGTCTCAATGCACTTAGAGGGATTGGGATTCTGGGTTTCTGATTTTAGGAGACACGTTCATTTCCTTAAAGATTTCTCAAGGCTAAACACCTCAAGAAGCAGCTCACAGAAGGAGAAACAAATGCATACAATGTTGGTCAGCCTCACTAACCGCTAAATCAGTGCAAATTAAAACAAGATGCAGTTTTCACTTATCAAACTATTGTACACTGAGGATAAAAACCCCCTAATGCCCCACTGAAATGTGCTAAAACTAGAGTTCTTTTTATCTCTTCACCAACTGCTAATATTTCCCGTGAGAGTGTGAGTTGAGGTGACTGTAAATAAGTGAACAGATGTACACACAGTAATAATTTATCAAAACAAGTGAAAAAAGTTTATCAAGGTAGTTCGAAGGAGGAGCGGTTAGTGAAAGAGAAATAGGCTGTGTGGAAGGGTTAAAAAGAAAAGTAGTGAAAGGTAGAGAAACACCCATGAGAAGTTAGGGGGGAGATGGCATGCTGAGGGATCCTCAGGTGGGCCCTACTATTTATTGGCTCCCAGTCTCATGAGACTGGACATGGCCTAGCTCTACCTTGGGACCTGTGGGAATAGTTGGGATTGGATGGAAGAGATTCCTTGCATTCCCAAGGGGCTTCTTCACCTTGATGTGTCTGCTCTGGACTTCTCTTCCTATTTCCTCTGAGAAACCTTGCTTTTGGTCTTTTCTTATGGGGAGGGGCACGGGGGGGGAAGGAGGAAGGGAGGGAACGAAGGACAGGGAAAGAGAGGGGGAGGGAGGGAGAGGCACAGAGAAGGAGGGAGAAGGAGGTGAAAAGGAAGAAGGAGAGGATGGGGGGGGGAGAGTGAGAGAGAGAGGCCAGCTAGCAATTCTATCCCCTAAAACCCACTATCACAGTAAGTTTAAGAGACACAACCTATTATAAGTTGTTTGTAGTCATGGGAAGCCAAACAGCTCTCCTGGAGCTTTTAATATGAACTTGACTCATATTCAGTCATGATAGATTAAGAAAAATCTCCCAGTGTATGTGGTTTATGATGACACAGCTTTACATTTTACTCATGCCCATGTCCCATATCAGTCAGGTGGAGGATTTAGTCTCCTCAGAGAACTAAACGGACAAATTCTTCTTTTCTATAGCATCTCTGGTTGCCGATAGAAGAGGAAAGAAAGGAGCCTGGGAGTGTATCACATCAACAGTTACATTCTCTTTCCAGGGAGCCCTGGTAGCCATGTGGGTGAGGAGTTTTCTGTTAACCGATTGGGGGCAGCTCTCTGGTGGTTCGATTCCACTAAAGCTGTTCCACAAGAGAAAGAAGGGCAGTTCCCTCCTGTGCAGTTTACAGTCTCTGGAAACCCAATGGAGGGTTAGCTGTGAGTCGATTCTGACTAGCAGGCATTGAGGTTTTGTTTTTTAGTCAGTCAATGAGACTCATGACTTCCATTCACAATTCTTTGACTAAAGCAAGTCACCTAGACAGACAATAACCTGAAGGGTGTGGGGAAATGTCTTTCTACTGTGTCTGAAAGGAAGAAATGCAGATCCTTGTGTCTACCACACAACTTGTACCCATGAACCCACATTCCTTCTTACCTCTTATTACCTCTTAGCTAAAACTGGCATACCCACCAAGGCCCTAGGGCCAAGCTTCTCCACGAAGCCTCATGGAAAAGACTACAGATTCCTCTTTCTCTAAATCACAGAAATATTTTAGCATCACTAGCACCGACTTCTTCTCTTAAGAACAAGACACTTGGAATCTTATGTTTCAAGACTGGCTGTTAATTACAAGATCAGTAGTTCAAATACATCATCAGCTCTGTGAAAGAAAGATGAGGGAATCTCCTCCCAAAAAGATTCAAAGGTTTGGAAATCTGATATAAGGTTATCATTAATCAAGATGGACTCAGGGGCAGTGGGTTTTACCCTAGTGTAGTCCCAGAATTAATCACACAAGGAGTTCTTCCAAAATTTGTATTCTTGGCCTTCCCTTTTTCCACGTACTTTCTGACTTAAGTTTGATTGTGTTTTATTTAAAAAGCTCCTTGAGGATTCAGATATCAAAGGACCTTAACAAATCATAGTCTT
This sequence comes from Elephantulus edwardii, assembly GCF_000299155.1. Lineage (NCBI taxonomy): Eukaryota > Metazoa > Chordata > Mammalia > Macroscelidea > Macroscelididae > Elephantulus > Elephantulus edwardii. The sequence continues at coordinate 6,786 of NW_006400202.1, read as the reverse complement.
ACACAGCTCTGTGTGATCACAAATGCCCTAGTTTCTCTTCTTGTGAACTGCTTCTTTAGAGGTTTAGCCTTAAGAGATCTTCGAGGAAATGATGTGTCTCCTCAAAGCAGAACACCAGAGCCTCAATTCCTCTAAGTGCATTGAGGCTCTAAGACCATCCCACAGTCTTATACGACCCTACGTTATGACATGTGCTGATGGTCAATAAGATTTTTTGTTGTTGCTAGGTATTATAAAGTAGATCACCATTCACAGGAACAACTGATTTGAACTTCATGTGAACGTGTGAAGCACAGATCTGAATGTCATGCTCAAACTCATTGTTACAGTCTTTGTATCACTCGATCTTGTTGAGAATCTTTTTTTCTTTATCTGACCCTCTACCTTCTGCAATGTGGTGTTTTTTTCTAGTCATTGGTCCCTCCTGACAACATGCCAAATTATGTGAGATGAAGTTTCACCATCCTTAGCTTTAAGGTTCACCCTGTTTGCACTGTATCCAAGACCAAGTTGTTTGTTCTCCTGGTATTCCATGGAATACTTAGTACTTTGCTCTTATATAACAAGTCAAAGTCATTAATTCTTCTTCTGTTGTCCTTTTCAAGTCCAACTTTAAGAAGTATGTTGTTGTTGTTAAGTGCCGTCAAGTTGTAGACAACTCATAGCCACTCTATAAACAAAAGACATGAACACTTGTGTAACTTTTCATCATTTCTCAAAGTCCACAGAGTTTCTGGAAACGAGCTATTTCAGAAGTGGGTAAAAAGCAATTTAAAATATTATGGCTGAGATCTTTAATCTTTAAACTGACATCATTATCCTTCAGCACATCGGAGAGGACCCTGACAGTAGATTTTTCCAACGCAATTTGTCTTTTGATTTCTTGACTACTGTTAGCATGAGTGTTCATTACGGATTCAAGTACAACGAAATCACTGATAACCTCAACCTTTTAAAGCATATGAAAACATTGTGATTATAATTCTTTGTATTTTATTAATGATACAATTCTTGTTTTTGTTTGAGTACTCTAGAACAGAGTTAAATAAATACAAATAGCGAGAGATTTACTTCAAGGAAAAGACTCAGGCAATTATGGAGACATGCAAAGTGGTGGCTGTTGTTAAGTGCTGTTGAGTTGGTTTAGATTTATAGTGACAGTCTGTGGTGGCACAGTCTGTAGGGAGCTGTGTTGTTAACCCAAAGGTAGCATTTCTCTGGTGGTTCCAATCCACTGTAGATCTACTGAAGAAAGATGTACAATTTCCTCCTGTGCCATTTACAGCACTGAGAAACTGTTGGAGGGTCAACTGTGAGGCACTTCTGAGAACAATGAGGTGTAGAAAGGTATAAAAAAACCCTCACCTGCCTCATCCTGCGTCTTTCTCACAGTGACAGCTGTACTGGGCCCATTGTTGCAGCCACTGTACTATTTAGTACAGCTCATTGAGGGTCTTCCTCATTTTCATTGAGTACAGGTACAGATGACTAAACAGTACTGGAGGGATAAAGAATATTTCAAGCTAATGGGACCTTGAAATACAATGATGGTTAGAATCTAAATTTTCTGATAAGTAGGGACTTAGTTTAGACTAATATTCAACTCTATAGAAGGCCTTTGAGCCTGGAATTGTTCCTCTACATTCAGGACAGTGACAGGCAAATGATACATGCTTCATTAATATTTGTTGGATTAATTAAATTATTAATTAATCAATTCTGAATTGAATAAACTTCAAAACTCAAAGAAAGCAATTAATGGCTGTTTATGAATAATTTATACCCAACTTTTCCTTTGGTTCTACTCCCAGAGATGAAAACAAGAAGTTCTAAACCTGGGCCTTTGGTTCTTTTTAATATTCTATGCATTATTCTGAAAGAATTCCCAAAGCTCACTGAGTGAGTAAAGAGGTCGTCCAGATGACTTAAAAGACGGAAAGTGCATCATGAAGAGGCCAGCACAGCATAACAGTTAAAAACATAGATGCTGGAGTCAAAAGGTCCTTCTTTGTTGCTAACTAGCTGGATAGCTAACCTTGAATAAATGACTCAATGTCTCTACAAAGTTTCTTATAAAAATGCTTTCAGCATCAAGCAATATAAGAATCATAAAGATGATTTTTTAAAAAAAAATTCTGCTATAGCATGGCCAGGACAAGGACGTTGCAACAATTGCTTTAACTCTCTGCTCTGATCACTGAGGATAACAAAATACCCTTTCACTTGAAGCAACAAAAAAAATCCAGTGATAAAACTCCAAAGATCAAACCACATGGTGGTAAACAACCATACCACTGGCAGATTTTAAATTGTGTTAATTTCCACAACTGCTTTAAAGATACTAGACTTTTAGCTGTTAGCATAAACCACCTTGTTGATAGATTAAGAACTCCCTCTGTAATTATTTTTCACAAATCACTGAGACACAGATGATTTCGCCAACACACTTACTTTGCATTGGCCTGACCTATATTTACCAGGTCCTCTGTTGGCCATGACTCCCTCATTCTCTTCCCAGCCCTGTGCCACTAGCTTAAACAAACATGTGCATCTGCTCACAACACACTCAGGTCTTTGTTTTTCCTAGGCAAAGAAACAAAACAAACAAGTAAACAAAAAAAGTTGATGTGATAAAAATTGAGCCAACCACAGTTTCTGGCTATAGAATATTAACTGGCTAAACTAATTTGAAAAATCAAAACAGAATTGACTAGATGAATACACAATTTATTGGCTACTGATTCCAGTGAATGGATTTGGAATTGTCCAAATGAAAGTAATAAAATTGTTACCACTTATTAAGCATACACTATGTTCTAGATATTATGCTAAATGCCTCATATGAATCTTGTTACACATCCAATGCAGCAATTCAACAACATAGCATGATTTAATTAATGAAATCTTGGAGTGGTACAAATGGTTAGCACACTCAAATACTACTGGTGTGGTCAGGGTTAGAATCTGTCCAAAAGCTCATCAAAAGAAAGATATAGTGATGGACCTCTACACAATCAGCCTCTGAAAATCCCATAGAATATGGTTCTACTTTGTAAGTAAAATGGATAAAAAGTAGAGTAGGTCATTATGAGTCTAAGTTGACTCCGCAGCAAGTTTTGCCTATTTGGTCCACATTTCACAAATCGGACAATGCTAACATTGAAAAGTTAAGCAACTTGCCCAAGGAAGCAGCAAATCACTAAAAGTCAAGCTATGGAATACATTTGCATATCAATAATGCCATGGATCTCATAAATTTTTATGTTAACAAAGCATTCCACAGGATTTCTTGAAATCCTGTGGTTAAGACACAACAATTTAAGTTAAATATTAACAATATTAGCACAATCAAAGACATGTAGAGTTGTTTGGTCAATCATAGTCAAACCAATGATTTAATACGTTAGATTATTATAGTTTCTATTAAATGTTATAAAAGATGGCATGTTAGCTCCTATATAATTCTATCTTAATGAACATATTACTGATTTATGATGTTGTGGTTGTTGTTATGTGCCATCGAATAGCTTGCAACTCATGTTGTTGTTATGTGCCGTCGACTGGTTTGTGACTCATAACGACCCTATGTACAACAGCCCTAAACCCTGCTCTATCCTGTGCCAATCGCATTGCCTATGACACACCCATCCCGATTACCCCAGTCACTGAATCAATGCACCTTATAAAGGGTCTTCCCCTCCTGCACTGTCCCTCCACCCTATCAAGCATGATGTCCCTCTCCCAAGTACAGGTCTCTCCTTACAACATGTCCAAAGTATGTCAGATGAAACCGCAGAATCCTTGCCTCCAAGGAGTAGCCTGGTTTAACCCTCTCCAGGATGACTCTGTTTTCTTGGCGGTCCAGGGTACATTCAATACTCTTCTCCAGCACCACAGCTCAAAGGCATA
>NW_006400202.1:0-1317 GCF_000299155.1 Elephantulus edwardii | reverse complement strand
GAGAATCTTTGTTTTCTTGACATTGAGCCTCAATCCATATTGGAGGCTGCAGTCTTTGACCCTCTGTAGCAAGCGCTTTAGGTTCTCCTCAGTTTCACCAAGCAGGGTTGTGTCATCTGCATAACGCAGCTTGTTGATAGATCTTCCACTAATCCTGACACCATATTTCTCCTCGTAGCGCAGCCTCCCAGATGAAAGCATAAAATAACTTTTACTCTATTTTGAAAGAAGAGAATTCTTGTTCAAGAAGAGACTCAAAATTCATTGATTCTCAGACATTGTTATTATTAGGTACCATAGTAACAGTATCAACTCCTAGCAATCCTGTGTGACACAGTAAAACTTCCCCATATGGCATCCTATGCTGGAATCTATGCCTGAGGAGACTGCCAGGTCATCTCTTCGTTGGAAAAGCTGGGTGAGTTAGATTTGCCAACCACTGCACCACCAGAACTCTCAATAGGCTTATCCAGCTATATCACAAATGTTTACCTACCTATTAAAAGCTAGGCACTGCAAATAACAAATGCTTGTAAGGTTATGGAGAAACTGGAACCCTTATTCATTGTTGCTGGGAGTGTAAAATGGTTCAACTACTCCAGAAAGCAGTATGGCATTTTCTCAAAAAATTGGGAATAGAAATATCACTTGATCCAGCAATCCCACTACTGGGAATGCACCCTAAAGAAACCATAACTGCCACCCAAGCAGATATATGCACACCCATGTTTATTGCACCTTTGTTCACAATAGCAAAGACTTGGAAATAACCTAAGTGCCTATCAACAAACAAATGGTGAGAGAAGCTCTGGTATATTCACACAATGGAATACTATGCTTCATTGAAAAATAAGGAATTCATGAAATATTATACAAAATGGGTGACCCTATAGGACATTATGCTGAGTGAAATATCTCTGTCACAAAAGGACAAATATTGCATAGTGCCACTGTTGTAAAGCAGGACCGACATCGGAATTGTGGGGAAACTAAGAGGGGACAAGTAATGTATACCACATTTAAATATATGAGGGAGAGAAGTGTTTAGGAGGAATATATGATTAGGTATTATTGTCATGACAAGAGTCCAGAATGAAAGTTGCATAGTGGAGGCAGGGGAGTGAATTGTATAACAATGAAACAATGAAGGATTTTTTTTTTAACTTTTCAAAAGAAAAGTGAACTGAGGGAAGGGTGGACAGGGAGGAAAGTGCAACAATTAATGAATGGAAAGCCAAAGTCTCTGTAAACTTTCACTTAAATAAATAAAAAAAAAAGCTAGGCACTATATTGTTGTTTTTGGTTTGTTTTTTTTTT
>NW_006400201.1:963938-964457 GCF_000299155.1 Elephantulus edwardii | reverse complement strand
TCAAGGTGGATAAACACCTCACAGGGAGATAAATACCTCAAGGGGCTGTCAACACCTCACAGGGGAGTAACATTTCACAGTGGATAAACTTTGTCACCTCATAGAAGGATAAACACATCACAGGGTGGTAAACCCCTCAAGGTAGATAAACACCTCACAGGGAGATGAACACCTCAAGGGGCTGTGAACACCTCACAGGGGAGTAAACACTTCAGAGGGAATAAACTTAATCACCTCATAGAAGGTTATACAACTAACAGGGGGTAAACACCTCACAGGAGGATAAACACCTCAAAGCCGTTAAACACCTTACAGGGGGGTAAACACCACACAGGGCGGGGGGTTAAAAACCTCTCGGGAGATAAATACCTCAAGGGGCTGTAAACACCTCACGGCGGAGTAAACACTTCACAGTGGATTAACATAGTCACCTCATTGGGAGGATAAACACCTCACAGGTTGGTAAACCCCTCAAGGTGGATAAACACCTCACAGGGAGATAAACACCTCAAGGGGCTG
>NW_006400201.1:962829-963292 GCF_000299155.1 Elephantulus edwardii | reverse complement strand
TCACAGAGTGGCACACATCTTACAGGGGATAAACACCTCACAGGGTGGAAAACACCTTCCAGGGAGGGCGATTAAAAACTTCTCGAGGGATAAACACCTCACAGGGGAGTAAACACTTCACAGGGGATAAACTTAGTCACCTTACAGGAGGGTATACAGCTAACAGGGGGGAAACACCTCACAGGGGGGATTAACACCTCACAGGAGATGAACAACTCACAGGGGGATAAACACCTCACAGGAGGATACACACCACACAGGTGGATGAACACCTCACAGGGGTGTAAACACTTCATGAGGGGGTAAACACTTTACAGGGGGAAAAATTTGTCACCTCATAAGAGGGTATACAACTAACAGGGTGGTAAACCCCTCAAGGTGGATAAACACCTCACAGGGAGTTAAACACCTCCCATAGTGGCACACACTTACAGGGGATAAACACCTCACAGGGTGGTAAACC
>NW_006400201.1:961897-962729 GCF_000299155.1 Elephantulus edwardii | reverse complement strand
GTCACGTAGATAAAATTGCCCTCACGCAGATATAATTTGGGTCACATAGATAAAATTTCCAGCACGTAGATAAAATTTCCCTCACATAGATAAAATTACCTTCACATAGATAAAAGTTCCCCCACGTAGATAAAATTTCCCTCACGTAGATAAAATTGTCCTCACCCGGATATAATTTGAGTCACGTAGATAAAATTTCCCTCACATAAACAAAATTTGTTTCACGTAGATAAAATTGCCCTCATGTAGATAAAATTGCCCTCACATAGATTAAATTTCACTTATGTAGATTAAATTGTCCTCACGCAGATATAATTTGCCTCACATATATAAAATAGCCCTCACCTAGATAAAATTTCCCTCACGTAGGTAAAATTTGCGTCAAGGGGGTTTAAACTCTTCAGAGGGGATAAACTTAGTCAACTCACAGGAGGATAAACTCCTTAGAAGAGGATAAATGCCTCAAAGTCTTTAAACACTTCACAGGGGGATAGACACCTCACAGGGGAGGTAAACACCTCACAGGGAGGGTGGTTAAAAACCTCTTGGGTATAAACACCTCTCAGGGGAGTAAAGACCTCAAGGGGCTGTAAACACTTCACAGGGGAGTAAACACTTTACAGGGGATAAACTTAGTCACCCATAGGAGGATGAACACCTCACAGGTTCGTAAAACCTTCAAGGTGGATAAACACCTCACAGGGAGATAAACACCTTACAGATTGGCACACATCTTACAGGGGATAAGCACCTCAGAGGGGGGTAAAAACCTCAAGGGGGTTTAAACCCTTCAGAGGGGATAAACTTTGTCAACTCACAGGAGGATAAACAC
>NW_006400201.1:959351-961321 GCF_000299155.1 Elephantulus edwardii | reverse complement strand
CAGGGGAGTAAATACCTCAAGGGGCTGCAAACACCTCACAGGGGAGTAAGCATTTCACAGGGGATAAACTTATTCACCTCATAGTAGGATAAACACCTCACAGGGTGGTAAACCCCTCAAGGTGGATAAACACCTCACAGGGAGATAAATACCTCTAGGGGATGTAAACACCTCCCAGGGGAGTAAAAATTCACAGGGGATAAACTTAATCACCTCATAGGAGGTTATACAACTATCAGGGGGTAAACACCTCCAAGGAGGAAAAACACCTCACAGGGGGATAAACACCTCACAGGAGGATATACACGTCAGAGGGGATAAACACCTCACCGGCTTGTAAACACTTCCCGAGGGGGTAAACACTTCACCGGGGATAAAATTAGTCACCTCATAGGAGGGTATACAACTAACAGGGTGGTAAACCCCTCAAGGTGATTAAACACTTCACAGGGAGATAAACACCATACAGATTGGCACACATCTTACAGGGGAGAAACACCTCACAGGGGGGTAAACTCCTCAAGGGGCTTTAAACCCTTCACAGGGGATAAACTTAGTCAACTCACAGGATCATAAACACCTCACGGAGGATAAACCCCTCAAAGATGTTAAACATCTCACAGGGGGATACACATCTCACAGGGAAGGGGGTTAAAAACTTCTCGAGTGATAAACACCTCACAGGGGAGTAAACACTTCACAGGGGATAAACTTAGTCACCTCATAGGAGGTTATACAACTAACAGGGGGTAAACACCTCCCAGGAGGATACACACGTCACAGGGGATGAACAACTCACAGGGGGATAAACACCTCACATGGGGGTAAACACCTCACAGGAGCCTAAACACCTCACAGAAAGATACAAACCTCTCAGGGGGATAAACACCTCTCAGAAGGATACACAACTCACAGGGGGTAAACACCTCACAGGATGGGTGGGTATCTACCTCACACGGGGATAAAAAAATCACAAGGGATAAAATTGGTAACTTCACTGGGCAGTAAACACCTCGCAGAGGGGTAAACACTCACAGGGTGGTAAACACCTCACGGGGTGTAAACACCTCACAAAGGAGTAGAAAATTTCACAGGGGATAAACTTATTTACCTCATAGGAGGATAAACACCTCACAGGGGGGCTAAAACCCACAAGGTTTATAAACGCTTCACAGGGGGATAAACACCTCACAGAGTGGTACACACCTTACAGGGAATAAACACCTCACACGGGGGCAAACACTACACTGGAGGATAAACACCTCAGAACAGGATACACACCTCACAGGGGTTAAACACCCCACAGGGAAGGGTGGTGAACACATCACAGGGGAGATAAACCTCTCAAAGGAGGATGAACACCTCACAGGGGGGAAAAACATCTCACAGGAGGTTATACACCTAACAGGGGGTAAACACATCACAGGGAGGAGTGGTAAACACCTCACAGAAGGATAAACCTTTCACGGTAGGATAAACACCTCACGCTGGTTAACCACCTCACAGGGGATAAACGTGGCCATCTCTCAGGACGATAAACACCTCACAGGTGGAAAAACAACTCACAGGGGGATATACACCTCACAGGAGGATACACACCTCACAGGGGGATAAACATCTCACCAGGGTGTAAACACTTCACGAGGGGGTAAACACTTCACAAAGGATAAACTTAGTCACCTTATAAGAGGATAAACACCTCACAGGGTGGTAAACTCCTCAAGGTGGATAAACACCTAACAGGGAGATAAATACCTCAAGGGGCTGTAAATACCTCATAGGGGAGTAAACACTTCACAGTGGGTAAACATAGTCACCTCATAGGAGGATAAACACCTCACAGGGTGGTAAACCCCTCAAGGTGGATAAACACCTCACACGGAGATAAATACCTCTAGGGTCTGTAAACACCTCACAGGGGAGTAAGCACTTCACGGTGGATAAACTTAGTCACCTCATAGGAGGATAAA
>NW_006400201.1:957442-958428 GCF_000299155.1 Elephantulus edwardii | reverse complement strand
TAGTCACCTCATTGGGAGGATGAACACCTCACAGGTTGGTAAACCCCTCAAGGTGGATAAACACCTCACAGGGAGATAAACACCTCAAGGGGCTGTAAACACCTCACAGGGGAGTAAACCCTTCAAAGGGGATAAACTTAATCACCTCATAGGAGGTTGTACAACTAACAGGTGGTAAACACCTCACAGGAGGATACACCCTCCCAGGGGTTAGACACCTCACAGGGAGGGTTGGTGAACACCTCACAGGGGAGATACACCTCTCAAAGAAGGATGAACACCTCACAGGGGTAAAAACACCACATAGGAGTATATACACCTCACAGGGGATAAACATTTCACAGGAAGATACACACCTCACAGAGGGGTAAACACCTCACAGGTGGATAAACACCTCAGAGGGGGACAAACACCTCACACAGGGGTAAACACCTCACAGGGGATAAACACCTCACAGGAGGATACACACCTCACAGGGAGATAAACACCTCACCGGGGTGTCAACACTTCACGAGGGGGTTAACACTTCACAGGGAATAAATTTAGTCCCCTCATAGGAGGATAAACACCTCACCGCGTGGTAAACCACTCAAGGTGGATTAACACCTCACAGGGAGATAAATACCTCATAGAGTGGCACACATCTTACAGGGGATAAACGCCTCACAGGGGGGTACACACCTTCCAGGGAGGGCGATTAAAAACTTCTCAAGGGATATACACCTCACAGGGGAGTAAACACCTCAAGGGGCTGTAAAAAATCTCACAGGGGAGTAAACACTTCACAGGGGATAAACTTAGTCACCTTACAGGAGGGTATACAGCTAACAGGGGGGAAACACCTCACAGGAGGGATTAACACCTCACAGGAGATGAACAACTCACAGGGGAATAAACACCTCACAGGAGGATACACACCACACAGGTGGATGAACACCTCACAGGGGTGTAAACACTTCATGAGGGGGTAAACACTTCACAGGGGA
>NW_006400201.1:938643-940132 GCF_000299155.1 Elephantulus edwardii | reverse complement strand
GAATGAAAACCCAAAAATCTCTGTAAATATTCATTAAAACTAATAAAATTTAATAATAATTAAAAAAAATAAATGTGAATTTAACCTTACCCATTCCCTTGTAACAGCAACACCATGAGCTCAGCAGAAGGTGGGGTGAAGGAACAGACAAGGCATAGGGAGTGGTCAAGGAGGTGAGATAAAAGGCATTGTTTGACTGGAATTGATGTTATAACACAGGATATATGTGAATAATTGAATGAAAACCAATTAAAAAACCTCAAAATTGAGTAACAATAATTCCAGTTTTATTCTGAGTCCACTTTCTTTCTGAGCCCAATTTTTTAGTAGAAATTATAAACTATATGGTTATTTAAAGAAGAAATACTCCTTATGTGAATTTTTAAAATTTCATTTTAATGAAAGTTTACAAGTTTAGAGACTTAGGGTTCCCAGTCTTTCATTGTTGCATGCATGTTTTCTTTATGACTCCATAACCTTTCCAGACATTTTCATACTTTTCTGAAGCTCTTTTTTTCCATAACTTCTCAATAAGAGTTGTTGAAATTTGAAAGAAAAAGGTATCACACACTAAAAAAATGATCTGTGATTCTCATTCTTCTCAAGGTAAACTATACCTTGATTTGATCCACACTGTTGTGATTCACACAGTCCAATGCATTTGCATAGTCAATGAGAGATAGATTTGTTACTCTCTGTTTTCAGCCAAGATCCATCTGACATTAGCGATGATATTTCTAGTGCCACGGCCTCTTCTTAACCTAGTTTACACTTCATAAATATGTATTCCCATTCTAAAAAATAATGATCAGACAGTATGGAAATTATTGAACAATATCACTAATATCACATGCAAACAAGGTACTGCTGAAGATTGTCCAAAAATGACTGAAAGAGTACATCTGGGCATGTTATTAGAAGAGACAAAGTCTTAGATAAGGACATCATAATTGGAATTATCACGTTGTTTCAGAAATGTAAATAGAGAAAGTAAGTCACATAAGTTATCAGAAGTTTTGTGAGAAGTTATCAGAACTTCTGTGGCCAGGATCTTTCCTCAGTACAGCCTCAGGAAAAATCTTTCTATGAAGTTGGTACATGGGCTTTGAACATACATCCTCCTAAACAAGAGATGGACAAAAGTGTGTGAGACCACTAGCAGTGTGTAGTTCAAGGCATCACAGTGACTGGTGATCATACTGAGAGGGAACTGGGGAAGGGAGGGCTTGACCAGGTAGCCAAGTGTGCAAGGAATGGGGAGGTAGCAGGGAAAAGGTAGAGACAAGTCACATGTGCTTGGGGTAAGTGGGCAGTGAATGTATCGGTTATTTCTGTAAGGGAAGTGTCTTTTACCTGCTAGATAAAAATAGTTGTCTGTCATATATTCTTTTTTAAAATTATTTTATTTATTTTTCATTTCAATGAACATTTACAGAGATTTTGGAATTCCATTCATTCATTGTTGCACTTTTCTCCCCGCCCACCCCAC
>NW_006400201.1:925598-938313 GCF_000299155.1 Elephantulus edwardii | reverse complement strand
TCATCCATTTTGAATAATATTGCATGAGTTCCTTGTTTTTCAATGCAGTGTAGTATTGCATTTTGCGAATATACCACAGCTTCTCTACCCATTCGTTTGTTGATGGGCACGTAGGTTGTTTTCAACTCCTTGTTATTGTAAACAAAGACGCGATAAGATGGGTATGCATATATCTACTTGGATGATGTTTATGGTCTCTTTAGGGTATATTCCCAGTAGTGAAATTGTTGGGTCAAATGGTATCTCTAGCAACGCTTTCCACAGTGCTTGCACCATTTTACACTCCCACCAAAAGTGAATAAGGGTTTTAGTAGTCCTAATCCACAACATAAAGAGTCTTCCAAGTATTCTGAAAAATTTACAACCAGGAGAAGATAAAATAGATGAATGGGACCTTCTAAGAATCAAATCCCTATGCGCATCCAGAAACTTCTCCAACGGGGTAAAAAGGGAAGCCACAGACTGGGATAAAGTGTTTGGTAATGACATGTCAGATAAGGGACTTACATCTAGAATTTATAAAATACTTGAGCACCACAACAAGCAAAAGGTAAACAATCCAATAAAAAAATTGGTCACAGGATATTCTTTTAACAGCGAATGTCCCATTAAGACAGACCAGGAAGAAGGTTTGACCATCTATCTCTAAAGTATAACTGGCCTGGCTTTTGAAAACCCTATGCACATCAGAGCACACTTAGAGTAGACTAACAGATATGACAACTGAATTTGAGCCCTCAAATTTGGAAACACCAAGGAGGAGAAATAGTTGTAAGAAGAAATTAATTGGTACATGGAATGTGAGAATGTGAATGAACAAAAACTGGACATTGTAAAGAAAGAAATGGAACACATAAATATTGACATAATGGGTATTAGTGAAATGAGACGGATTGACATGGGATATTTTGAATCCATGATCATATAATCTATTATGCTGGGTAGCATTCATAGTTAAAAAGGCCATTTCTAGCTCCATCTTGAAACACAATATTGTGAGTGACAGGACAATATCCATACAAATACAAGGAAGACCTGTTCATACCATTATCATTCAAATTTTTATGCTTACAACCAGAGCCAAAGAAGAGGAAATAGATGAGTTCTATCAATTGTAGTAGTCATAATCTATTGAACATGTAATCAAGATGCTTTAATAATAATGGGTGACTGGAATGCAAAAGTTGGGGATCAGGAAGAAGGATCAGTAGTTAGAAAATATGGACTTGGTGACAGAAATGAGGCTGAGGATAGAATGATAGAATTCTATACAATAAATGACTTATTCAAAGCAAATACATTTTAAAGGAAACATAAAAACAGGCTATACACATGCATTTAACCTCATGGTATGCACAAGAATCAGACTGATTACATCTGTGGAAGGAACCATTGGAAAAGTTCTATATTAGCAGTGAAAACAAGACCAGGTTCTGATTGTGGAACAGATCATCAAATTCTCATATGCAAGTTCAAATTAAAACTAAAGAAGGTTAAATCATATCCACATAAGTCAATATTTGACCTTGAGTCTATCTCCCATCATTTTAAAAACCAACTCAAGAATAGGTTTGAAGCCTTGAACATTAATGAACGAAGACCGGATAAGCTACAGGAAGATATCAAGAATACAGTTCATGAAGAAAACAAAAAGTCATGACTAAGAATAAAGAAGAAGAAAACACTACAACGGATGTCAGAAGAGACTCTGAAAACTGGACTAGGGTGCCAAGAAGCCAAAGCAAAGTAAGGAAACCAAGAAGTTAAGGAGCGGAATGGAAGATTTCAAAGGGCTGCTTGGGAAGACAAGGCAAAATATGATAATGACACATGCAAGGAGCTGGAGTCAGAAAATCAAAAGGGCCAAACTTGCTCAGCATTTCTTAAGCTGAAAAAACAAATTTAAGCCATGAGTTGCAATGCTTAAGGGTGCTATGGGCAGAATATTTAGTGATTCAAGAAGCATTAAAAGGAGATGGAAAGAATATATGGAGTCATTGTAACAAAATGAATTGGCTGACACAGAACAATTTTCATTAAACAACACATGGCCATGAGGTAATGGTGATAAAGAAGGAAGTGCAGGTTGTTCTGAAGTACTTAGCAAAAAAAAAAATAAAACTTCATGAATTGATGGATTATCTATTGACGTATTTCAGCAGATACTGTCCTGCATGTGCTCACCTAGTTGTGATAACAAAGACAACTACTTGACCAACTGACTAGAAGAGAACTGTATTTATTCCCATTTAAAGAAAAAAAAATAAAAATGATCCAACAGATTGTTGACATTATCTAACAATATCACTAATATCACACGCTAGCAAAATTCTGCTGAAGATTATCCAGAAATGACTTGAACAGTACATTGACAGAGAACAGAAATACAGACTGGTTTTAAAAGCAGTTGTGATACTAGGAACATTATTGCCAATATCAGAGGGATCTTGGAAGAAAGCAGAGAATAACAGAAGAATGTCTAGCTTTGTTTCATTGACTATGCAAAGGTATTTGACTATGTGGGTCACAATAAATGTGGCTAACCTTGAGGAAAATGGGAATATCAGAACACTTGGTCATGCTTAATGAAACCTATACTTGGACCAAGAAGCAGTCCTCAAAACAGAGCAAGGAAACGCTGCATGGTTCAAAATCAGGAAAGGAGTACATCAGGGATGTATCCTGTCCCCATACATCTTCAATCTGTTTGCAGAACAGATCATTTGAGAAGTGGGGATTTATGAGGAACAAAGTAGCATCTATATTGGAAGAAGACTCATTAACTACCCACAATATGCAGATAGCACAATCTTGCTTTCTGAAACTGAAGAAGACCTGAAGCACTTCCCACAAAGGTCAAGAACTGTAGTCTTCAATATGAATTGAAGCTCAACATCAAGAAGACAAAGATTCTCACCATTGGACCACCATAATAAATGGAGAAGAGGTTGAGGTTGTTAGCAATTACAGTTTGCTCAGATCTACAATCAACACTCTTAATACCAGTAGTCAGGAAATCAAAAGATGAATTACATTGGGATAATCTGCTCTCATAGACCTCTTCAGAGTGCTGAAGAGCAATGATGCCAGTCTGGATACAAAGGTGTGCCTAATCCAGGCCATGGTCTTCTCAATTATTTGTTATAACAGAAGAAGAATAGATGCCTTTGAGTTGTGGTGCTGGAAAAGAGTCTTGAAGATATGATGGACTGCCAATAAAATAAGTCGATCTATCTTGGAGAGGGCTAAACCAAGTCTCTCAATGGAGGCCAGGATTTTGAGGCTCCACCTCACATACTTTCTGCATGTATCCAGGAGAGATAGGTCCTTGGAGAAGGACATCATGCTCAGAGGAAGAGCCCGGATGACATAGATTGATAAAGTAACTGGTGTGATGGGGGTTGATGTGTTGGAATTTGTGAGACTGGCTCAGGACAGGAAAGCATTCAGAGCTGCTGTACATAGGGTCGCTATACGTCGTAGGTGACTCAGTGGTACATAACAGCAAGAACATACTATTACAGGTTTGGAGGCAGGAGTGGCATCCACTTCCTAAATAACATGCCTCTGGAAACTCTACAAACTTTAATTAATGTCTACAACTGTAGACGGGCTTCAGGCCTTTTGTTCATAGGTTTCTATGAGTCATGCTCGAATTGAGGGTGATCAACAATAACAACAACTGGAAACATAAAAAGTCATGAAAAGAGAATAAGTCTCTCAATTACAGGGATTGACATTAGTAACATCAGTGATATATGTAAATAGAGAAGAGATTGTGAGGATGAAGAAAGATCAGGAAGGATTTTCTTATGTTATATTCAGAGCTTCCCATGAGTTGAAACTCTCTCAATGGCATATCATAATAATATAATAATATCAAATAACAATAATATGATCATTAAATTCTAATTAAGGAACGTATTAACATATTGTATTGGGAAAATCTTTGCTATTTAGGTGTCAATGGGTCAGCACTGACTCATCATGAATATGTATATAATGGGCACAATCCTGATCTGAGTCATCTTCACAGTCTCTGCTTGTCTTCCCTTCACAGTCCCTAAATCAGTTCATCTCATCAAACTTTGTCTCCTTCTTCACTGGTATTCTGCTTTCCTAATTGTGATGTTTCTCACCAGAGATTCTTGAATTTTAATCCTAAAGTTTTTTAGTAACATCCAGTGCTTAAACTGTTGTTTAAGTTCCTTTCATGAGTCAATATATACTTTGTTTTCTTGTCTGAAAAATATTTATAACATTTAAGTATAAACTTATTTTATATTTAATGATATGGTGCTAATAACAAATTTGCAGCTCTCGTGGCCTATTGACAAGAAGCTAAGCTGCAATCCTGAAGGGACATGGTTTGAGGCCTTCAGTTACTCTGCAGGAGAAGGATGGGCAATCTTCTCCTGTGAGATTAACTGCTTCTGAAAACCCAGTGGAGGTTCTGAAAACCCAGTGGAGGTTCAGCTATGGGTCAGTCTAACTCTATGGTACACAATAACAATAACAACAAAAAATAATAACAATAATAGCACCAAATAACAAATGATAAGGAAATTAATTATAATTTTGCAACATGTTATTTCTTCATTAAATTTAGAGGTGATCACTTTTAAGAATATTTTTATTTTTTTAATTATGTGGAATTAAAAACATATTCTGTGGTCTGTTGTTATAATAATTTCTGAAAATACAACTGCAGAATAAGTCCTACTATAAGTGAATTTATCTATTGTTATTTGAAGAAAAAAGCTTTAATGACAAGATAGTTTATTTACATATTCATCCAAGAACAGAACAATTTTATTCCATAAGAAGATACTAACTGGAATTGCTACAAAGGCTGGATTTCTCTGAAATGCCTAACCTGGACATCACATTAAAAATCCATTTCAAAAAAAAAGAAAAAAAAAAGGAAAAAAAAATCCATTTCAAGTTATAAAAATACTTTAAAAATGTGTTTTTAACAGTGATTATTTTAAAACAAGGGAAAAGCAATTTGGAGGAGGAGAAATACTTCTGATGACATAAATATTTCACATATTTTTTTGTTTCTAATATAGTACAGTGGTTTTAATTTCTACTGGAAGATAATGACTTACGTGTTATTGCTGTCTTAAGAAAAACATAATTGTGAGCTGTATTTGCAAAATTATTGTTAGTATAAACTAGGACTTATATATACTTAAAAATAGTGCTTTTTATTTAAATTAAGACTTTCATAAAAGCTAGAAAGAAATTAACATATGTGTTGTTACCTTAGGATTATGGAAAAATAAAAACTTTGTAAAGACTGATGAAATTTAATCAGAGTGCACAAATCCAAACATAGATCAAACAGATGTGTCAAGACACATGTACCAAGGGCAGGGAGCACAGTGAATCTATTGGTTGTTTCTATAATTGGGAAATGGATTTTATATGCTCCTCTCTGTAAAAGCTTATCTGTCAAATACTGTTCTTAACCTGAGCGTTTGCACTAAGAAAGACTCTTAAGAAGGATAAGCCATCCACTTCTGAAATAACAGGTCTTCAAAGCCCTATGTATGACAGAGCATACTTACACTAGCAGATAAGGAAACTGAGGCTTAGCCCTCAAATATGGGAACAAAAAGGAGGAGGAGCAGTTATAAGCAAACATTAGTGATTGGAATGTGAATTGTGAGAAGCATGATTGTAGGAAAATTGGGCACTGTTAAGAAATTGAATACATAAATATTGACATACTAGGTATTGACAAAATGAGATGGACTAGAATGGGACATTTTTAATCAAATAATTACATGATCTACTATGCCAGAGATGAAAAGGTAAAGAAAAATGGGATTGTTTTCATAGTTAAAATAGTCATTTCTAGATCCTTCTTGAAATGCAATGCTGTGAGTGATAGGATAATATTAATACACACACAAAGAAGTCTACTGAATATCACTATCATTCAAATATATGCACCAGCAACAAGAGACAAAGAGAAGGAAACAGAAGATTTCTACCAACTTTTGCAATCAGAAATATATCAAACATGCAAAAAAGATGCATTAATAATAACGTATGACTGAAATGTAAAAGTTGGGAACAGAAAAGGATAAGTAGTTGAAAAATATGGAGTTAGTGACAGAAACAAAGCTGGACACAGAATTACAGAATTTTGTTCATTCAATGATTTATTCATTGCAAATACTTCTTATAAGAAACATAAACACAGACTTTACAAATGGATTTCACCTTATGGTATGCATAGGAATCAGACTGATTACATCTGTAGAAAGAATTACTAGAGAAGCTTATTATCAGCTGAAAATACGAGGCCAGGTGCTGCTGGTGGAACAGAGCACCAACTACTTATATACAAGTTTAAGCTAAAGCTAAAGAAAATGAAATAAAATCCACAGGGACCAAAATTTGACCTTGAGCCAATCCCACTTGAATTTCAAAACCATCTCAGGAACAGGTTTGAGGCATTGAACACTAATGATCTTAGACAAGATGAGGTGTGGGAGGATATCAAGGCTATCATCCGTGAAGAATGCAAAAGGTCATTATAAAGACAGAGAAGGAAGGAAGGACCAAGATGGATGTCAGAAGAGGCTCTGAATATTGCACTCGAGAAGCCAAAGCAAAGGAAAGAAATCAAGAATGATGGGGCTGAATAGACTATGTCAAAGCGCAGCATGGGAAGACAGAGTAAAGTATGAAATGTGCAAAAGCTGGTGTCGAAAAATCATAAGGGCTGAACTTGCTTGGCATTTCTTAAGCAGAAGCAACTGAAGAACAAATTAAAGCCTTAAGTTGCAAAACTTAAGGATGCTTTCAGCATAATATTAAATGATCAGGAAGCATTAAAATAAGATGGAAGGAGTATACAGAGTCACTGTACCAAAAGGAATTAGCTGACACAGAATTTCTTAAAACAAGGTATGAGCAGACTGTGGTGATGAAAGAAGAAGTTAAACTTGCTCTGAAGGAAGTAGCAAAAAACCAAGGCCCCAGAAATTGAAGGCATACCTATTGATACATTTTAACAAACATATGTTGCCTTGGATGTGCTCACCAGCTGTGCCACGAAATCTGGAGGACAACCGACCAATTGACTGAAGGAGATCCATGCTTGTTCCCATTCCAAAGAAAGGTGGCCTGATAGAGTGAGGAAATTATCAAATAATATCATCAATATTACATGCAAACAAGATTCTGTGAAAAAAAAATTAAAAAATGACTGTAATAGATATCAACAGAAAGTGGAGGCTGGATTTAGAAGAAGCTGTGTAATAGGAATACTATAGGTAATGTTCAATGTATCTTGGCTGAAAGAAGAGAGTACTAGAGGAATGGCTATCTGTGTTTCATTGACTATACAAAATCATTTGACTGTGTAGATTATTCCAAATGGTGGCTAACTCTGAGAAGAATGAGAATCCAAGAACTCGTGACTGTACTTATGTGAAAACTATACGTGGACCAGGAGGCAGTCATCAGAACAGAGCAAGGAAACACTGCATAGTTCAAAATCAGGAAGCATGTATGCCACGGATACGCCTAACAACAAACAGCATACATATAGTCAATATATTATTATACGCAGGAGCTTTTGTAGTTCACATGCCATTATTATTTCTAAGTTTATTTTCCAGGTTTTTGAAACAAATTGAATAGTGTTAAAATATACCTTATTACACAATTTTTCAACATCATATAACTATAAAATCAATATTTTAATAAAATATTGTACTTTTTGGATGAAGTCTCCCAAATTAGAATGTTTTAAAATTCTATACATTCTAATACATAGTAGATAGTTAATATCAAATAGTATTTCTTTTAACTGGTTATGGGATTCAAAGATGTGATTCAATGCATATTGTCTGAGTTCACACTACAATCTAACTTTGATATAGCTTGTAGTTTAGTGCCTAATAAATATATTCTAAAATATTATTTGAAATTCTGAAATACTGTGGTGCAGATATTGAATGAATACTTGAATGTTATTAGGTGCCATCACAAAGTCTACAGTTCTGTAAACAATTGATAAAAACCTTGCTGTATCTTGTGTCAACCTCACAAACATCATTCCAAGACCACTGTTGTAGTTACTGCGTCATAAAGAGTCTTGCACTCTTACTTACTGTGTATTTTTCCAAGCTTCACAGGTTTTGTTTTTGTGTTTTTCTAATTACTGGCACTTTCTATCAACATACCCAAGATATGTGAGATAAAGTTTCACCATCCATTCCTCTAAAGAGTATTCTGGTTGCACATCCTTCAATACACATTTATTTGTGTGTTCTTTTGGAAGTTGATGACATATTCAATATTTTTCATCAACTACAAAATCTAAAGGGATTGTTTTTTCTTTGCTTTAATTAGTCATCATTCAACATTCATATTCTTACAAAGCAATAGATAATGCCATATCTTGCTATATATTGACCATTCCTATTCTTTAGCACTTTAAAGATTTACCTGACAGCAGATTCTTTCAGTGTATGTAACTTTTGATCATTGACCACTGTTGTCATAAATGCTGATTATAGATCCAAGTAAAAGGCAATCCTTGATAACTTCAATCTTTTCTTCATATATCATTATGATATATATGATTGATATATATATCATATATTTTCTATTGGTCCAGTGGTATTTCTTTCTTGATTTTGAGGTTTAATACATATTAAAAGCTTTTAATAGTATTTTAATGTCTTAGTATGCCTTTTAATGTCTTCTTCACTTGCTGCAAGCTGAATTTTGTCATCTGCATATGTTGTTGTTGTTGTTGTTGCGTGCCTTCTAGTCGCTTGCAACTCATAGCGACCGTATGTACAACATCCTTAAACCCTGTTCTGTCCTGTGCCAATCACACCGTCTCTGACACACCCACCCAGATTACTCCAGTCACTGAATAAATCCACCTCATAGAGGGCCTTCCCTTCCTGCACCATCACTCCACCCTCCCAAGCATGATGTCCCTTTCCAAAGACCTGTACCTCCTTACAACATGTCCAAAATATGTCACACAAAGCCTCAGAATCCCTGCCTCCAAGGAGCAGCCTTGTTTAACCCTCTCCAGGATGAACCTGTTTGTTTTCTTAGGAGTTCATGATACATTTCAGTACTCTTATCTGGCACCACAGCTCAAAGGTATCAATTCTACTTCTATCCTCCCTAGTCATTGTCCAACTCTCTGATGCATAACATCTGATTGCCAAGATCATGGCCTGTATCAGATGCACCTTAGTCTCCAGAGTGACATATCAAAGGCCTTTAATAGTATTTTAATGTGTTAGTATGCCAATGTCTTCTTCACTTGCTGCAAGCAGAATTATGTCATCTGTATATTGTAGATGATTAATTATTCCTTCCCCAATACTGCTACCCCATTCTCCTTCATATAGTCTGAATTATTTAACTATATACCTGGCATATATGCTGAATAAGTATGTAGAAAGAATACAGCTCGGGCACGTGCAACTCTGGCACATGCTTTCTTTTAAACTATGCAGTATTTCCTTGTCCTGCTCAAACAACTGTTTTTTTTTAGTCTATGTACATGACACAACACCTCTTGCTGAAACTGAAGAAGACCTGAAGCGCCTGCTGCAGAGTGTCAAGGACTGCAGCCTACAGTATGGATTGAGGTTCAATGTCAAGAGGACAGATTCTCACCACTGGATCAATTGGCAGCATCAGGATGGATGGAGAAGAGATTGAGATTGTACACAGCTTTAGCTTGCTTGGCTCCACAGTCAACAGTCTTGGCACCAGCAGCCAGGAAATTAAAAGGCGCATTGCCGTGGGAAAGTCTGCTGTTAGGGATCTCTCCAAAGTGCTGAAGAACAATGGTGTCTCTCTGGAGACTAAGGTGTGTCTGATACAGGCCATGGTCTTCACAATCACTTGTCATGCATCAGAGAGTTGGACAATGACCAAGGAGGATAGAAGGAGAATTGATGTCTTTGAGCTGTGGTGCTGGAGAAGAGTATTGAGAATACCATGGACTGCTAGGAAAACAAACAGATTTGACCTGGAAAGGGTTAAACCGGGTGGCTCCTTGGAGGCAAGGATTCTGAGGCTCCGTCTAACATACTTTGGACATGTTATGAGGAGAGACAGGTCCTTGAGAAGGACATCAATGCTTGAGAGGGTGGAGGGACAGCACAGGAGAGGAAGACCCTCTATAAGGTGGATTGATTCAGTAACTTGTAAAATCGGGATGGGAGTGTCAGAGACAGTGCGATTGGCACAGGACAGAGCGGAGTTTAGGGCTGTTGTACATAGGGTCGCTATGAGTTGTAAGCGACTCGATGGCACATAACAACAACAACAACAACAAGTTTTACATGGGCACAATTAAAGGTTTTAAATTCTCACTCCTCTCAAGGGTAGCCATTTATAATGACCCACAAAGTTAAATGCCTATGCATAACTAATAGAACAAAAACAAACATCTCTCCGGTATTCTCTGCCTTCAGCTCTGGCATCTGCAATTATGTCTCTTGTTTCATGGACTTTTCGGAATACAACTTGAATTTCTGAAAGTTCCTTGTCAGTGTAGTTCAGTTGTGTTGTTCTTGTTGTGTGTCTTCAAGCCAGAATAAAGACATAGCTGACACTCCTGTGAGTTTTCAGAGACAGTAAATCACACAGGAGAAGACTGTCTACCACTCTCTCACTTTTAGAGTTATTTGTTTTTTAATAATTAGCAATGATATTATTATTTATTACTCAATGTCCTTTACCAGCTATTTTTGAATAATCTTCAGTAGGATTTTACTTACTTGAATATTAAAGATATTGTTTGTTAATTTCCACATTCTGTTTGGTTATTTTTAAAAAATAGGCACAAGTATGGTTCTCTTCTACTAGGCTGAGCCTATAACTATCTTCCTAAATTCACAGCATAGAGTAGTGAGTACTTTAGTATATGCCTTTTAAGTAAGAAATGTGACGCTGATAATACATCAGACACAAAATTATCAAAATCACTAAAATCATCTCAGTTTGTATCACAGAATAACATATAGGTACAAAGTAAAATGTTGAGATATTAGGTACTTATAGGTCAAATTTAATTATTATTATTCTAAATTCATTCTTCTTGGGATAAACAATAGAATATATTGGGATATTATTAACTGTTTGATGGTGGCTAAATAAAACCTAAACTTTACAATAGCCTACAGTTTTGCAAATCAAAATACTGTTAGCAGATCATTTGGAAATATGTCCTGGTCATTTTAGACATGCAGAATTTTAATACGTACCTTTTATACATGGAGGATTAAAATATGTATTTTAACAAGACATCCAAGAAACTTGTGTAGATATTAAAGTAGGACAAGCACTACCTTTAAGTCAACAAACTTCCTGTTCTTTTAAATGAATTTTAAGAAATAGGAAACATAAAAGATGTAATGCAGTCACTATGCCAGGTCATGTACATTCTAAATATTCCCATGTGAGAGTGTTTTCTGGTCGCTTGTCTCATGAAAGTTTCATAGAGTGTACTATTTATTATTATTATTATTATTATTATTATTATTATAATAAATTTTACTATTTCTCTGGTTACTTTTTTATTGTTTTCCTTCAATTTGCTTTACTTCTATTTCTCTGTGTTGATTTCTTAGTTTTATTTTAACTTCTGATGTTGGAAACAGTTCTGTAATTTTATGTTTTTGTGTCACTGCTATTTTATTTCTAACACAATTATTTGAAGCTACACATATTATACAACATTTGACAAATTTGACATTTCTAATTTTAGTTCATATTTTGTGTGTATATGTATATTTTTTTATGAGATCCAGTGTGTTCAGGATGGTATAGCTATAGAGGATCTTTCAGATATTTAGGAAAACCTTTTAATTTTTTATGTATTTCCTGAAATTTTATACACTGTCCCTGGGTGACACAAATACTTACACACTTGACTATCAGCTGAAAGTTTGGCAGTTATAATCCACAAAGGTACACCTCAACAGATAGATTTGTTGATCTGTTTTTGACGGGCCATCACCTTGGGAGTTGTGATGCTCACTTAAAGGTGACTTTGTGGAAGAAAGCTGGGCAATCTCATGCCGTGTTATTTATGACACTGGGAAATTCACCTTTAAAATTCTGTGTAGAAATTTTAGTCTGCAGACATGGGCCCACTTGCGTTAAAATCAAGTCAGAATTGCCTAATAACATATTTGTAATGGTTCCTTGCATAAACTAACAGCCTAAGACTTTTATGATTCTTTGAATGTGCCCATTCTTGTCATCGAGTCTCTTGCTTATTTTTCCTAGTTTTCTGACTGCCAAAGGCTTCACCCATTCACTCCTTTATTAATTACTGTGGAGTTAAAACTGACTCATAGCCATTTTTTTTTTTTACTTGGACCAAGAGAGCAAGGTAACACCACATGGTTCAAAATTGGGAAGGGTGTACACAAGGGATGTGTCCTGTCTCCATACCTTTTCAAACTGTATGGAGAGCAGATTATTCAAACTGTATGGAGAGCTCAATGAGGAGAAGTGTGATGTCAGGACTGGTGGAAGATCTATTAACAATCTGCGTTATGCAGATGACACAACCCTGCTTGCTGAAACTGAGGAAGACCTCATGCACTTGCTGCAGAGAGTCAAGGACTGCAGCCTTCAGTATTGACTGAGGCTCAATGTCAAGAAGACAAAGATTCTCACCACTGGACCTATTGGTAGCATC
>NW_006400201.1:924630-925153 GCF_000299155.1 Elephantulus edwardii | reverse complement strand
TGCGATTGGCACAGGATAGAGCAGGGTTTAGGGCTGTTGTACATAGGGTTGCTATGAGTCGCAAACGACTTGACGGCACATGACAACAACAACAAATCTAACAATAAAATATAACTGATTTTGAGAGATTTCTTTAATGAGAAAATGGCCAGGAAGCTTGACTGACTGTATCAAGTGAACCTCCCAGTTCCTAGCAGCCGGATCATCATCATTACACTAATGGACCCTTGCGTTATCCTTTATGTTGTTGCTGTTGTTGTTAATTGCCTTCTAGTCAAACATGATTCACAGCCCCTCTACGAGTATCAACATTTATCAAACTTCATAGAGTTTCCAGAGACATGTTATCTAGGAAGTGGATGCCACTCCTGCTTCCAAATCATTATGTAGTAGTTAGAAAAATTATTTTGCTCTTTGATTTTTGCTTTTATCTGGCTTTTTTTGTTTTTGTTTTTGTTTTGGTGTGGGTTTATATATAGCGTCTTTCAAAGGTACCCATGAAAAACCGGCGGGCCCGAGGGCC
>NW_006400201.1:919248-922106 GCF_000299155.1 Elephantulus edwardii | reverse complement strand
GTTGGTGCAGGATAGAGCAGGGTTTAGGGCTGTTGTGCAAAGGGTCGTTATGAGTCGTAAACGACTCGACGGCACATAACAACAACAACAACTATCTAGCTAGCTATATACATATATATATATATATATTACATACTCTATTTAGGGAGGTCTGGTGACATAGTTCCTAAGCAACTGTGCTGCTAAACTAAAGATAGCTCTGAGAAAGAAAGGGTAATCTCAATCTGTGTGATTTGTGACCTTGGGAATCTTTCTCAAAGGTTACAAATTGTTGACAATGAGTTTCAGTCTTGTAAAATGATCCAAGTCAACATGGAGATGGCTAAGTCCAACCACCACTAACTCTAAAGATTGAAATTGTCCCATCTACAACAATATAAAATTGATCCCCAAAAAGCCACACTTGATTCCACTCTTTGATGTGCCTGCTTTTACTAATTATTGGGTCTATAAATAGTTGACAATAACTACAGAGACTTTGTAATACCTCTTTTCACTCACGGTTGTGGAGTTTTTTAGGGAACAGTTTCAGGGGATTAGGAAAAAGTATCACGTAGAAAAAGTCTAGGTACACTGCATTGTAATCGCAGGGCGGCTTTTTCTCCAATTGTCCAGTAAGCAGAATCTCTGGCCATCACAATATCTCAAGGACCTGGAACTGGCTATGTTTCAAGGACTCTGATTCTGGTTCTACCTGGTTACATGAGGCCATGACTTGTCACAGTCTGTCTAAATATAGTTAGCTCTCTCTCTTATTTTGTGTTATGTTGTTGTTGTTGTTAAGTACTCTCAAGTAGTAGACAACTCATGACTGAAAGACCTGTGTAACTTTCAACATTTATCCAAGTCCATAGGGTTTCCAGAGGCAAGCTATTTTGGAAGTGGATGCCATTCCTGCTTCCAAGCTTGTTTAATCAGGGAGCTCAACCAAACACTGTCCATCATGGGTAACCACTACCACATCTGACACATCAGTGTCACAGTGTTCATCATCACAGCAATTATGAGTTACCTCTGTACAGTATATGGACATACTCTCAAGAAAAGATAGAACTACTAGAAAGAAACTCAATAAAGATTCTGAATAATTAAACCACACAACAGACTTGATCTCATAGACAGATATAGGCTAATGCATCCCCCCAAAAAAGTCACAGTATACCTTCTGCTCCAAAGTTCATGAATAAAATCTCCAGAATAGATCACATTTTAAGTCACAAAGTAATAAATTTAAAATTTAATTTAAAAAAAACATTGAAATAATATAAAGCATCTTCTCAGAAGTCAATACTACAAAATTAGAAATTAATATCAAAAGGATAAAGGAGAATAAGCAATACATTGGAAGCTGAACAACATCCTGCTTGAATCTAGTGGGTAACAGAAGAAATAAAAAGGAAACAAAAAACTTTCTTGAAACAAATGACAATAGAACAACATTTACTTTGGTGAAACAACCAAAGCAGTAGTTAGAAATTAATTAATAGCAATAAGTAAATATATCAAAAGGGAAGAAAAAAATGATGATTTAATCTTTAAACCACCATCTCCAACAACTTGAAAAAGAGTAGTAAGAAAACCCAACAATCTTTAAAAAAATCCAGAAATTATAAAAATGAGGGCAGAAAGAAATTAAATAGAAGACAGAAAAACCATAGAACTCATCAAAAAGATCAGGAGTTGTATTTTTGAAAAGGCCCATGAAATCAACAAACCACAGTTAAAACTAATAAAGAAAAAGACACAAATAATCTGAATAAGAGATGAAATGGGCAATGTTACAACAAAAAGGTTAAGAATGGAATATTATGAAAAACTATACTACTGGACATAATAGACCAATTAAACAAAATGTCAGGACACAAATTCTACATACAAAATCAATTGGATTTCTATACAGTGATAAGGAGAATACAGAACTGAAGCTAAGAAAAAAAAATACTAATCACAGAAGCTAAACCCAAGATTAAATACAGGGGAGTAAATGTAACTAGAAACATAAAAGACCTATTCAAAGAAAATAAAACATTACGACAAGAGACAAAAAGAGACTGAGAGAAATGGAAGTATATACCATACTCATGGATATGAAAATTCAATACAAAGAAAATGACAGTTCTACCAAAGACAATCTACAAATTCAATGCAATCCCAATAAACATACCAATTTTATTCTTCAATGAGGTGGGAAATCACAATTCCAATTTTATTTGGAATGGAAAAAAAACCTCAAATAAGCAAAGCACTCCTGAAAAAGAGAAACAAGGTCAAATTCTACTACACAGACATGTTCGTCAAGACAGCATGATACTGACACAGCGATAGATAGATCAATGGAATAGAATTGACAACCCAGAAATCAACTAATCTATCTATGATTTTCTTATTTTTATCAAAGAGACAAAATCAGTTGAGTAGTGTTGGGAAAATTAAAAAAAATACCCCTAAGTGTAGAATATTCAAACAAGACCTGCACTTCACACTATATACCAACACCAACTCAAAGTGCATCAAGGACTTAGCATGAAAACTAAAGACTATAAACTTCATCAGAGAAAATCTTTGAAGAACTATAGAAGCCATAATCCACAATACGAACAGTAGTCTAAGCATCTTGAAAAATTTACTAGGAGAGAAAAAAAAATAGACGAATGAATCTAAGAATAAACTCTGTATGTACACCAAAAAGTTTCTCCAACTGAGTAAAAAGGAATGCCACAGATGGCGGTGGGGGGGAACTCGTAATGATTTTTCTGTTTAGGGACTCATACCTAAAATTTATAGAGTACCCGTCACCGCCTCCCCCCTCTGCCCGAGCAAAGCCCTGCAGGTGGAGGCCAGGCGGGGGTGGGTGGGTG
>NW_006400201.1:907774-916662 GCF_000299155.1 Elephantulus edwardii | reverse complement strand
GCCGGCTCCCCTGCGCTTGCCAGGGCTGGGCTCTCGGCCGCCCCTTTGCGTCGCCGCTCGTTCTTGAACCAGACATGGATCTGTGGCTCCGGGGCCCCCGTCTTCTCGGCCAGCCGCTCTCGGCTCCCTATGCCCGGATATTAAGTCTATATGCTGAATAAATCATTCAACAAGTTAGACTATATGAAGAAACATGTGGCATCAGAATAGGAGGAGATGGGGAAGCAGCAGAATTCCCCCAGATGGGCATATTTCGGTGGTCAAAGCCAATGAGAATGAGAATGCTTCATTATGGAGCAATGTGGAACTCATGGAGTTTGAATTTTGCCTTGGCTCTTAAATTCAGTTTGTTTTTCATTGTTTTTGGTCAAATATTCTTCTAAGTGGTTTAGCACTGGTCTCTCCATTTGCTGTGCAGAGGTAGCTCGTGGTTGCTGTGATGTTGAATATTGTGACACTGATGTGTCGAATATGATAATGGTTACCTATGGTGGACAGTGTTTGGTTGAGCTCCCCAATTAAAACAAGATTGAAAGCAGGAGTAGCATCCACTTCTGAAATGGCTTGCCTCCAGAAACCAAATGAATTTGGAGAAATCATTAAAGTTGTACAAGTGTTCAGGTCTTTGATTCATAAATTCATTAGGAATCATCTATCACTCAATGACACTTAACAATAAAAACAAGTGCTGTATAATGTGTGATAGAAATAAATATTGTGAATTGAAAATTATAGAAATCATGTAGTCCACCTTTGGCCGGTACTTCACTGGATATGTGAAAAGAGAACATTTGCCCTAGCGAAACGTAACCATAAAGACCTAGTGGAGGGTTACTATCAGCTCAGCTCAATCGAACTGAGTTCATGTTATGGATCTAGAATGTTTTGGCCAGGAAAATTGTGTAATCTCATACTATATATTTGTTTCCAGTTAAAAGTCTTTATCTGGTATAGAATATATCCACAAAGGCTATGCATTTACACTATCCGACTATAAGTGATGTCTCTTGACAGAGAAACCTCTGAAACAGCATCCAGTTGCTCTTGTTCATTTATCATGGCCTCTCTCATCGAGTTTACTTCCCACAATTCTCTACTTCCTTTATGAATAAACCTGAAACTCCTTCTCCCCTAAATCTTTATAAGCTCAAACAACTATTCAGTCTAATGGATCATGAACTAAAATTGCTTTATCTATCTATGTGTCCATTAGCAAAATAGTTTGATTTTGCAAAGTATTTTTTTCTTAATAAATCTCTTTCTTTGCTTGAAGATACGTTATGTTAAAAATTAGATGTATTCTCTCAAGTCTTATTATTTTAAAGAAGATGTTTCCAAGCACACAGTTTGTCTTACTGCCACTATAGTAATTTACATGCATTTTATTTTTTAAAAATAAATTTATAGGTGATTTTTATAAGGTCTTGATTTTTCAGATTAAATTTTCATATTTCACATTTATTAATGGTTGTTGTTTTTTCAATTTTTAAAGGAAAAAATAAATAATCTCTGTTAGTAGAAACTTAATTTATAAATAATTATCATCAAATTATATGCATTTTAGTATGTTCCTATATATTTAAATTACATACTATTTTAGACAAAAATAATTGGATATAACTCTGTACAAAGAATGCTATTAGTAAACTTGACATAAAAATGTAAAATACTTTCCACTCTAATTATAGAATAGTTGATTCTGACTCATAATGATCCTACATAAATCCCTAGTAGCCAAAACCCTATACTTGCAGAAATGATTAAACTCATAATGGGACAACTGTCTCATAAGCTTGTCAAGACTAAATGTTTAAAGAATCAGACTTCAGCCCCTGTCTCCCGCAGAGCAGTTGAAGGGTTTGAATCCATATTTCGGTTAGAATCCAAGAACTTCAATCACTATACATTCAGGCACACAATTAAACTGTTCATATTTTATAATGACATTTGTTCTAGAAGAATGCACATGAGTTAGTTATTCATTAAATCTTCTGTTTAACATATCTTGGTTTTTACGCTAGAAACCCTATGAACCTGGAGAAAGGTTGGGTAATCTCCTCCCAGTTCCAACTTGACGGTACACAAAAACAACAAATATTTAGCATAAATATATTTAGAAATATGTATCTATTAATACACTGTAGTTTAAATTCTAAATTGATATCTTTTAATTATAACATCAACAAATTGTCAAAAGAATGAACAATTCATTCTGTTTTGCAGGTGCAGCAAGAATTCTCTTCAGATGCAATTGTGGTGAGACCTAATGGTAGAAAACAACAAACTATTTATGCAAAACATCTTACTCCTTTTTCAGAAGGCTCTAATGAAAACTCAACTTCTAAAAATGTCTAACAAAGAAAGTAATTAGTATAAAAACATTACTCTCTTAGAGCAAATGAAACAACCACAAAAAATTTAGTGAAGAGCTGCTTAATCTATTTTCTACTAAGCATTTGGAATATATCTTTTTGCCAGTCACCTTCCTATGAAATCTTTTCACAGTGCTATCTCAGAGTACATTATTAAGTACATTATAAAAGATTAGAATGTAATTTCTTTTGACATGCTACTTATGTTTACTACTGACTTCAAAGGACGTTCAGGATGTAGAAGACTTATTTTCCCAGGGGTACAAATGAAAAATAATCCTGTCAGCAGTTCTCACAGACAAGTGATGCAGGGACAGTTTTAGCAAAGACATAGTCTCTTTTTAAGCAGAAATGATTTGTGTATTTTCTTGAGGCAATGTCTATTTGCGGCAGTGTTAACATTGACATCAATAGCTAAGAATGACAGCAGAAGACAAATGGTACTAAGGTGCAAATATGAGCAAGTGAGATTTTCAGCCTATGGAAAATGTCAGAATGACCATGAGTGCCGGAAGATCTCAGAAGAGCCACAGACAGAAATTTTCCTTAGGAAAAAGGTCATGTCCCTATTGTTCATCCCTGCAGTACCCTAACCATGACACTGTCTTTGAGAAATTAATACCTTGAAGCCCAAAGAAAGTACTTAGTTAATCTTAAGCATCATATAGAGACTATGTCTTGGTCTTTTGCACCTATTTTTTTAAGGGGTAGTTAAGACTAGCTATAATTTTAAGCATAGGACAAAGAAGGAAAGGCATTTGGCATTTAATGAAAAGAAAAAAGGTTTAGGAAGAAAAGGAGTATATATTAAATATATTCTGTTTTCTATGGTAAAACTAGAAAAAAAGTGGTGAAGTCAAGAGAATATAGAGCATCTGTTCCAGTAAGATATGTTCTTAGAGAATAGGAAGAGCCTCTGAAGAAAAAATCAGAGATTAAAAAGGTATATATCTCTATTTCTCTATCTCTATCTCTACCTATATATCTATATGTAGATATATATCTGTAGCTAAATCTGTTGTTGTTATGTGCCTTCGAGATGCTTGGGATTCATAGTAACTCAATGTACAACAGATCTGAAGCCTGTGTTGTTGTTGTTATGTGCCATCGAGTCGTTTGCGACTCATAACGACCCTATGGACAACAGCCCTAAACCCTGCTCTATCCTGTGCCAATCGCATTGCCTCTGACACACCTATCCCGATTACCCCAGTCACTGAATCAATCCACCTCATAGAGGGTCTTCCCCTCCTGCGCTGTCCCTCCACCTTACTAAGCATGACGTCCCTCTCCAAAGACCTGTTCTCTCCTTGCAACATGTCTAAAGTGTGTCATACGAAGTCCCAGAATCTTTGCCTCCAAGGAGTAGCCTGATTTAATCTTCTCTACGATCAATCTGTTTGTTTTCTTGGCAATCCATGGTACATTCAATACTCTTCTCCAGCACCACAGCTCAAAGGCGTCGATTCTCCTTCCGTCCTCCCTAGTCATTGTCCAGCTCTCTGATGCATAACAAGTGATTGCAAAGACCATGGCCTGTATCAGGCGCACCTTCGTCTCCAAAGAAACACCGTTGCTCTTGAGTACTTTAGAGAGGTCCCTAACAGCCGACTTTCCCATCGCAGATTGAGATTGTCACAGCTTCAGTTTGCTCGGCTCCACAGTCAACACTCTTGGCACCAGCAGCCAGGAAATAAAAAAAACGTATTGCGATGGGAAAGTCTGAAGCCTGTAGTGAGTTAAAAATACTAATGTGGGTTAGAAGTGGGAAAAACCATATTTGCCTTTTACAATATGGATAGGTCATATCTATAAATTTATTTTTTCATTCTGTTTTAGGGAGCTTATCCCTGAATACTACAGTAATACATAATAAACTAAAAATATTATTGACATCTATTTGATGACAAAGGAAAAAAATCAGTAAAATGTAAGAATAGAGAAAATATATGTTTAAATATAATTATGATGATAGTTTCTTCTAGTTCCAATTGTACTTTTGATTGGTAATCCTAGAATAGTATTCAAATTCTTACTTCGTTATATCTTGTATTTGTCTGTCATAGCAGATGAATTATCATTTGTACAGATTAACTCTTGAGAATAAACACAAAAGCGCTAAATGGCCTAGAAGGTCTTAAAAGTTCATGATTCTTTAGAATCAGTTCTTATTAACATTTTATGTAAAACAATTAAAATTTAAAAATGTTTAATGATTGTAATAAAGGACAGAAAGATTCAATAGTACAGCAACATTACTCATGTCATTTGTATTCTAAATGGCATGCTCTACTGAACCGACTTAAAAAATTCCTTTAAAGTCAATTCCTTATCTAAGGTTAGATTGTTGTTGTTAAATGCCATCAAATCTAAAGTTATATTACTGCCAAAAACAAGACAAAAATCTTTCCTTACTTAGATTTTTACTTTCTTTCATAGAAGCTAAACAGATTTGCCCAATATTTTCCAGTTGTTTATGTTTAGATTACTTTTCATTTCATGAGATCTTAAAACACTTTGGTATATCTAAAAACAGTATATGAGAATAATTTTAAATACTTGGTTGGGTTCCACAAGACTTTATAAACTATCTTTTTAATTCCATCCCTTTTTAATGGAATAACAAAAAACTGTTTCCTTGCTCTGTTCTCATGACTGCCTCCAAGTATAGGTTTTGCATAAGCACAATCAAGCATTCTGGAATTCCTGATAGTCACAAGATTAGCCACAATTCGTTGTGATCTAAACAGTCAAATGCCTTTGCATAGTCAATGAAGCACAGATTGACATTCCTCTAGGACTCTGCTTTCAGCCAAGATAGATCTGACATTGGCAATAATGTATCTAACGCTATGACATATTCTAAATTCATTTTGTATTTATCGTAGTTATCTGTTAATATACTGTTCCAGTAATTTATGGATAAACTTCAGCAAGATTTCATTTGTGTGTGATATTAGTGCTATTGTTCAATAATTTCCATACTCATTGAATCACCTTTTCTTTTTTTTTCTTATAAGAATAAATATAGCTCTTTTCCATTCAATTGGTCTGTTAATTGTCCTCCAGATATCTTGCCATAACCTGATAAGCATAGGCATATATTAAAATTACAGAAAGTAAAGAATAAAAACTTATAATAAGAAACATTGTATTAATTTAACCATCATTAACCTGTTCAAAATTTCTTAAATTGAGGTGAAGATTGTAGAAATGGCATATGTTTTCTTCCTTTTATATTTTTCACAATAGAATAAACTGAAAAACAAATCAGCAGAAAAATTATTTAGTGTTGAATTACAGGTGACTATATAAAATTAATAACATGAGTCTCTACTCAAACATATAAGTAAAATAGGTACCTAAATAGGAAGGATGCATGAAACTCTCTTATTTAGAAAAATTTCAGATAATTTATGTAGATATGCCATACTCAAGGAGGTGGAATGTAACTCCTCACTCCTTAAAAGTGAATCATACTTAAAGATTTCCTTTGAAATAATACATTATGAAAGAGAGGAGAGAGCAGTATTTCAGTAAAGAATTCTGACAGAGACTACCATGGCCAGGTTTACAAGGTTAATATCAGCAATGATAAATCTTGTTGACAGCATGACCCTTAATATAAGATGATAGTGATATTTCCTCCCTTGGTCTTACTCTCAACAACTTGTAACTCTAGTTCAATCTTGAAAGAAACCTTGGCAAAATGGCAAATGAAAAATATCTGAAGTAAAAATTGCCATGGCTTCAAAAACTTTCAAGGTCATTGAAAACAAGACAACAGTAACAATTCTGAGAACTTCTGGAAGATATGAAGATAAAATGACATATGGAATTTTGGATTAGGAAAATTTTACTATGTAAAACTTAGGCACTCTAAATTTAGTGTAAACTTTAGCTAAAAATCATGCACTGACACTACTGGTTCAGTGAGTTTAACAAATATACCACTTAATATCTAATCTTCTCTTTATTATCCCAATATGCTGCTGAAGAAGCTCTTGCTACAGAAGGTCAAGGACTGCATCCTTCAATATGGATTGAAGCTCAACATCAAGAAAATAAGGATTCTCACCTCTGGGCCAATTGGGAGCATCGTGATAGATAGTGAAGAGATTGAGATTATAAACAGTTTTAGTTTGCTTGTCTCCACAATCAACACTCTTGGTTCCAGCAGCCAGGAAATTAGAAGATGAATTGCATTTGGAAAGTCTGCTGTCAGAGACTTCTCCAAAGTACTGAAGAGCAATGATATCAGTTTAGAGACTAAGGTGTGCCTGATCCAGGCTATAGTCTGCAATTACTTGCTATGCAACAGAAAGCCGGACAATGACTAGCAATGATAGCAGAAGAATTGACTGCTTAGAGAATAAACAGGCTTGTCCTAGAGAAGGTGAGATTAGGCTTCTTCTTGGAGGCAAGGGTTCTGAAGCTTTGTCTGATGTACTTTGGAAATGTTACAAGGTTGGATCAGTGCTTGGAGAGGGACATCATGCTTGGGAGGTTAGAGGGACAGGGCAAGAAAAGAAGATCCTTGATGAGATGGATTAATTCATTCACTGGAGTAATGGGTGTAGGTGTGTCAGAGAGACAATAGGATTGGCACAAGATAGAGCAGGGTTTAGGGCTGTTGTACATAGGGTCACTATGAGTTGCAGGTAAATCAATGGCACATAACAACAACAACAACAATAATAATATCTAATGAAAGATATTAAGACTAGGGTACACTCGATGAGAGTACATAGAAAAAATAAATTATTCAGAGAAATTTATTTTCTTAAGAATCCATGACGAAGGATTTAAAAGGCTGGATATTTAATATTTAATAAACTAATTCGATGTCGTTTGTTCTCTACAAATCTAATATATACCAGTTTTGTTTGTGTTGTGTATAAAAGAGTCAGAACAAAGCCATAGCTGACCCTCTGGAGGTTTTTCTGAGTCAGTTAAATGCATGGAAGGAGATTGTCTTTCTTCCGTGGAACAGCTGGTGGCCTTGAACAGAACAGGGTGCCTTCAGGATTGCATCACAGCTTCTTGGACACTAGGCCAGCAGAGATCCTTAATAAATATATTACAGCTTTTCCTTTTAAAAGTTTATATCCTTTTGTTGTTGTTGTTAGGTGCTGTCAAGTCAATCTGTACTCATAACTATCCGATGAACAACAAATCTAAATCATGTCCTTCCTGTGTCATCCTCACAATCTAATATTGTCCAAAGAATTATTGTAGTCACTTAGCCATGTCTTGTATTTGACGTTGTTTATTAAAAGTTAGTATGTAAATACATTCCTGTTGTGGTACAAAAAAAAATGAAAGACATTTGGAAATGATCAGATTTGGGCTTTTTTCAAATTTAAGGTGGATTTATT
The DNA here is from genome assembly GCF_000299155.1 of Elephantulus edwardii. Classification (NCBI taxonomy): domain Eukaryota; kingdom Metazoa; phylum Chordata; class Mammalia; order Macroscelidea; family Macroscelididae; genus Elephantulus; species Elephantulus edwardii. Next base: position 908,912 of record NW_006400201.1, on the reverse strand, counting down.
CAGGAAAACACTATTGGTAGTTATTGTTTGACTCAAAATTTATATTGTGGGCCTTCAACTCCCTCTTTGGATTGTTAAAGGCTGTAAAAATATGTTAAAAATGTGTCACTTCTAAACTTGATATTAAAAATGGAAGAAAATCAACAAGATTGCAACTTTTCTAATACTGTTGTAATAGTTATTTACAAGAAATCTTTTGCAGTAACCAAATACTATTGCATTGATTCCAGTTCAGGATCACCCATATAGGTCAGAGTTGTTGTTTTAGATGCAGTCAAGTTGACTGAGGACAGCCACCTGAACAATAGCTTTGAACTTTGCCCAATACTGAACCATTTTCAACAATAATAGCCAGACCCTTCTTGTAAGGAATCTCTGGTTATTTTGGAACTGTCAACATCTCAGTTAACAAATGAAAATCTTAACTGTTTTTACCATACAGAAAGACTCATGGGAAACCAATAAAGGTCAAAATCTAATATGAAACAGTTTCAGGATGAAATGCAAGTTTTGTCTCACAAGGACCAGGTGAATAAAGATGACAGAACAAAAATTGATGTCTTTGAACTGTAGTATTGGAGAAGAACAGATTTTGTTGACTGCCAAAAGAATAGATATGTCCCAGAGAAAGTGCAGCTAGAGTGCTTCTTGGATGCAAAATCGGCTAAGCTTCGTTTTACATACTTTGGGCGTGTTGTTAGAAGAGCTATTTTTTTGAGAAGGACATCACAATTGGAAAGAGAAAGGGTCTGTGAAAGAGAGGAAGATCTTCAAGCAGATGGATTAACAGTGAATGTATCAACAGGCTCAAATATGTCATAAATGTTGTTATTGTTGTTATGTGCCATCGAGTCGTTTACGACTCATAGCGACCCTATGCACAACAGCCCTAAACCCTGCTCTATCCTGCACCAACTGCACTCCTCTGACACACCCATCCCGATTACCCCAGTCACCGAATCAATCCATCTCATAGAGGGTCTTGCCCTCCTGCGCTGCCCCTCCACCCTCCCAAGCATGGTGCCCCTCTACAAGGACCCGTCCTTCTTGGCAACATGTCCAAAGTATGTCAGACGAAGCCCCAGAATCCTTGCCTCCAAGGAGTAGCTTGGTTTAATCCTCTCCAAGATGAATCTGT
>NW_006400201.1:899962-906098 GCF_000299155.1 Elephantulus edwardii | reverse complement strand
ACCTGAATTTCAGAATCATCTCAGGAACAGGTTTAAGGCCTTGAACTCTAATGAGCGAAGACCAGATGAGTTGTGGGAGGATGTCAAAGATATCATTCAGGAAGAGTGCAAACGGTCATTGTAAAGACAGAAGAGGAAGAAAAGGCCAAAATGGTTGTCAGAAGAGACTCTGAAGATTGCACTGGAGCATAGAGAAGCCAAAGCACAAGGAAGATTTCAAGATACTAAAGAGCTGAACAGAAGATCCCAAAAGGCAGCTCGGAATGACAAAGCGAAATACTACAATGAAATGTGCGAAGAGCTAGAGTCAGAAAATCAAAAGGGCCGAACTCGCTCAGCATTTCGTAAGCTCAAGGAACTGAAGAACAAATTAAAACCTAGAGTTGTGTAATCAAGGATGCTTTGGGCAGAATATTAAACGATCCATGAAGTATTAAAAGAAGATGGAAGGAATATACTGAGTCCTTGTATAGGAAGGAATTGGCAGATACAGAAGAATTTAATGAAATAACATATGAGCAAGAGCCTATATCATAAATGATGATGATGCAAAAGTGTAGTACAGAGTTCAGGTCTATTATTTATGGGGTCTCTACAAATCATACTTGACAGGAGTAACAACAACTAACAACACATACTTACATAAATAAGTATTGTTGTTGTTGTTAAATGCCGTAGAGTCGTAGACGACCTGTAGTGACTGCATGAATGGAAGTCTTGAACACAAACTTTCTTTTCTCTAAGTTCTTAGAGTTTCCAGAGTCAAGCTTTTTTTGGTAGTGTATTCCACTCCTGCTCTCAAAGAAAAGTATAAGGAGAAAATTTTTTTTCCTTGTCTTACCCACCAGAAACTAAATTCAACGAATATTTGTAAATTAAATAGAATATGTAAAAATATATTGTAAGGAAGAAGTATCTTGCTCAACAGAGAACTGTTTCTTCTAGCGTTTTCCCCTATCAGAATGAGACTCATTTGTAAACTTGTTACAAATGTAAACTTTAAGGCACCATCTTTGACCAACTCTCACTTAACAAGGACCTTGGTGTTTCTAATGAGAGCTCAAGAAATAATTTTCTTAAGGATTAACCGAAACTTTTAAGGACATTCCTCTTCTTTTTTCAGATTTAACAGCATCATAATTTTTCAACTTGCTGTCTAATATTGTGCAATAACTTAATGTGAATTCACAATTATTTATTGTCATACAATTTAATACAAATTTAGCATATCTTCAAGGAGATTACAAGCACTTTAATGAAAGAGATCACAATTCAATTGTATTTTCCCTCTAATATTATAATACAGAACAGAGAAGATAAAATTCAAAGCTGTTGTTTTAAATATATGTACTACTAGCTATTGCATGCCTTCTTTCAATTTTCCTCCCCATGGAAATGGCAGCATATATCCAGTTTTCTTGTTTCTACACTATTACCTCATTATTTTATTCACAGACTGATTCAGACCAGCACATCAACATTTGGAAGCCATTGAGCTAGAACAGAGATTCGATTCTAAACAATGCATTCTTTTTTTAGACATGAAAATTTTACTGCTCTCTTAAGTGAATTAAATTGAGCTTAAACATAAAATTACTTTAAAAGAAATCAGGTTTAGAACCAGTAGAGATTTAGCTAGTACATTCTGGTAAAGCAACTTTGGGGGCTCAGAGAAGGGGAAAATGTATTTTTAATGGTTGCTCACATCTAAAGTATAAAATACTTTATGGTGTAAATGCTCTTACAATGACTTATTTCAATTTAAAAAGCAAAATAGTGGTAAGGAGTTGTAATGTCAACCTAAAGGCACATGGTTTTTCTATAATTGTATAAATATAAAAATCCTATGAAGCAGTTCTCTCTCATAACACATAAAATCTCATGTCATGAAGTGACTTGAGGGTACCTAATAACCATAACAAATATTTATCAACAGGTTCTGGTGATCTTAGATATTTACAAATTATTGGCTAAGGTAATATTAACTACTTCTAGAGAGTATTGGGGAGCTGAGTGGTAAGGAGTTGTGCTGTCAAACCAAAGTTAAGTGGTTCAAATTCATCAGCTGCTCCATGGGAGAAAGATGAGTAATCTCCTCCCTTGTGATTCATTGCCTTTGAAAACCTGCTTGAGGGTCAACTATGAATTTGTTCCACTTTAGTGGCATATAACAACAACAGAGCATATTGGCTTTAATCAGTCTCCTTGTGGAAATCTAATTTACTCACATGCCTCTATAGAAATAAGTACATGAAATGTAGCTTCAAGATTTAAGACACTCCTTTGCTATTGAGAAATAATAAAAGATCTAATGAAAATTTGTCATAGTTTATTTTTTTATTTATTTCTAGACAAAAACACAATTATAAAGAAAACAACAGAGGGATTGATTTTTAAATTAATAACCTTACTTTCTATTAGCATCAATATTTTCTTAGAGTTTCTACTTGCACATTTCCTGTAATGTTTTATGTTACTGTTTTCATGCAGAAGAAAAACTGGTATACACACATCTCCTGCCTTTTCCAGATTCCACTGGGTCTGTACCAATTGGATCTAGTCTGAGAACCTTCTCTGTGATACTCATCTGATGTCATGCAAAGCTCTTTATATTCAGCAGTCATTCCCTTGCTCTGATATTAAGTATTGCAAAGTCATGGCTGTTGGCTATGTTTGAAATAATACTGCTAGTCAAACTATTCCACTCAATATCCAAATAAAAATGAAAAGAGCTTTCGAGTTGGGTATTACATCTATTCGTTTTGGGGATTATTATCTCAGCTCAAAATAGTATTACAATTTAATTTTATTATTTTGTTATATCTGAAATTTAATTTAATTGTTGCAGAGGGTCAATGACTGCAGCCTTAAACATGTATTGAAGCTCAACATCAAAAAAACAAAGATTCTTACCACTGGGCCAGTTGGTGGCATCATGATAGTTGGGGAAGAGATTGTGATTGTTAACAGCTTCAGTTTGCTTGGCTCTACAATCACCCCTCTTGGTACCAGCAGCCAGAAAATTAAAAGATGACTTGTACTGGGAAAGTCTGCTGTCAGAGGCCTCTTCAAAGTACTGAAGAATAAAGATGTCAGTCTGGAGACTAAGGTGCACCTGATACAGAGCATGGCCTTTGCAATTCCTTGCTGTGTCAGAAAGCTGGACAATTATTAGGGATGGTAGAAGGAGAATTGATGCTTTTGAGCTGTGGTGCTGGAGAAGAGTGTTGGATATACCATGAACTGCTAGGAAGTTCAGTCTGCCATACTTTGGACATGTTGCAAGGTGGGATCAGTCCTTGGAGAGGGATTTCATGCCTGGGAGGGTTGAGGGACAGTACAAGAGAGGAAGACTCTTGATTAGTGGATTGTTTCAGTGATTGGGAAAATGGAAATAGGTGTGTCAGCGACAGTAAGATTGGCACTGAATAGAGCAGGGTATAGTGATGTTGTACATAGGGTCACTATGAGTTGCAGGTGACTTGATTGTACATAACAAAAAGAACAACAAGAACAACAGCAACAATTCATCATATATGAAATTTTATTTCATTTTATTACTTTATCATCTAAGATTATAATACCTACTATCACCACTAATAGCGCTTTTTCTATTGCCTTTTAGTCCCAGTTTTTTAAATTCAATTTAATATCTTGTCTAAGCCAAAAATTTTTCTTTGGCTGTGGTTAGATTTCATATTATACTAATTTTAGAAGACTAAATTATGTTAAAATTCTACTTTGTTTATGTACTTAATAGGATTTAATTAATATTGAAAAAATCTCTAAAATCCTATAATAACAATGTTGTTGTTGTTTTTGTTGATTGCCTTCAAGTCGAGCATGACTCATACTGACCCTATGAACAAAAATATTAATGTTTATTCCCATTACAAGAAAAGATGACCCAACTTAATGTGGAAATTATTGAAAAATATCACTAATAAATATCACATGCATCCTGTTAAGATTATCCAGAAATGACTGGAAGACTACATTGACAGAGAACTACCAGAAGTATGGCCTGGGTTTAGAAGAAGTGGTGGAACTAGAAACATTATCATCACTGTCAGATGAATCTTGGCAGGAAGCAGAGAGAACAAGAGGAATGTCTGTCTGTGTTTCATTAACTATGCAAAGGTATTTGTCTGTGTAGATTGCAACAAATTGTGTCTTTGAGAAGAATGGGAATCCCAGAACACTTGACTGTGTTCATGTGAAACCTGCTTGAAGAAGGAAACAGTCCTCAGAACAAAGCAAGAAAGCACGGCATGGTTCAAAATCAGGAAATGAGTACACCAAAGAAGTGTCCCTGTCTTCATACCTTTTGAAACTATATGCAGAACAGATCATTCGGGAGTCTGGGCTTTGTGAGGAGCAATGTGGTACCAGGATTGGAAGAAGACTTAGCAACAACCTACATTATGCAGATGACACAACCTTGCTTGCTGAAAGTGAATAGGACCTGGAGCACTTGCTGCAAATTTAAGCTTGCTCAGCTCTGCAATCAATATTTTAGCACTTGTAGTAAGGAAATAAAAAGACGAAGGGCATTGTGAAAATCTTCTGTGAGGGACCTCTTCAGAGTACTGAGGAGCAACAACATCCGGCTAGAGTCTAAGATGTGCCTAATCCAGGCCACTGTCTTCACAATTACTTGCTATGCATCAGAGAGTTGGACAATGACTAAGTATAACATAAGAAGAATTGATAATTTTTTTAAAATTTTATTTTATTAATTTTAATGAACATTTACAGAGATTTTTGGAATTCCATTCATTCATTGTGTTGCACTTTTTTCTCTATTACACACCCCTCACCCCCTGTTCGCTCCTCTCTTTGAAAAGCAAAAGATAAACTCCTTCAGTGGTTACAATTCCCCCCATCCCCGGCCTGAATGCACTCCAATATGCAATCTTAATTCCAGATTCCTGTAATAAGAAAAACTGGATAAATTTTTATACTTCATTGAAACAGATGAGGGAGGGAACAGTTTAAAAACAATATATGATAGGGTATTATGGTTATCCAAAAATTGATATTTTTGAGTTGTGCTGCTGGAGAAGAGTCTTGGACATACCATGGACCACCAAGAAAACAACTAAGTCTGTCTTGGAGAGGGTGAAACCAAGTTTTTCCTTGGAGGCTAGGATTTTGAAGCCCTCTCTCATAAACTTTGGGCATGTGGTGAGGAGGGACCAGATCTTGGAAAAGAACATCAGAATCAAAAAGGTGGAAGGGCAACACAGGACAGAAAAACCCCAAAGGAGATAGCTTGACACAGTAACTGGGGCAATGAGGGTTGGTGTGTTGGAGTCAGTGAAACTGGCTGAGAATAGGGCAGGCTTCAGAGCTGTAGTACAGAGATAGGCTCACTGTGAGTCACAGGTTACTTGAGGGCACATAACAACAACAGCATTAACCACTTGACTCTTTCTCTCATTGGTTCAGATTTGGAATGAACTTATAGCTGACACTATGTGTTTCCAAGGCTATAAAGCCATGAGAAGAAGTTTTCCATTTTTCTTCTGATAAGCTCCTAGTGAAGTCAAACTTCCAGAAAGACACAACTTAAATTAGCAATGCAATTTTACTACCAGATATCCTTTGTCAGAAAAAAAATGACTCTTAAGCATTTTGCTACCTAATATTAAAGCCACAAGGATAAGAAAAAGTCTTATAATTTACTTGGGAACAATTACAGTCAACTTAAGCACTGAAATAATTTTACTCTGAAATACAAGAGGTCACTTTGCTTAAGGGTCAACAGATTGCTTTTTAATAACCACCAAAACATGCATTTCTTTATTCTATACATCGTTGTTGCACTTGTTTGTGACCATCAAGTCGTTATTGATTTATGATGATTTGGTGCACACAGTAGAACTGCTTGGGATTACCAATGATATGACACTACAGAGGCATGGTCATGTTTGTCTTTTGAAGGCTGTCTTGGTGAGTTGTGAGAGCATCAATCTTTTAACTTACATTCTTTGACAATGTTTTCAGGGAGACCTGACATTGGAAAAGGACATTATGATAGGAAAGATGGAGGACAGAGAAAGATGTTGTTGTTGTTGTTATGTGCCTTCAAGTCGTTTCCGACTCATAGCGACCCTATGCACAACAGCCCTAA
>NW_006400201.1:880102-897917 GCF_000299155.1 Elephantulus edwardii | reverse complement strand
AAAGATGCATTGAGAATGTATTGATGGCTTCAAGTATTTTTGAGACTGTGCGGAAGGTTCAAGATAGGATAATATTCAGATCTGTTGTACATAGGGTCACTTTTAAGTCATAGACTACTTGATGATGCCTAGCAGCAACGATAAGGGAGTTCTGGTGGCTTAGTTGTAAGGAAGGAATTGGGCTGCCAATGCAAAAGTACATCATTTGAATCCATAACCTACACCACAGGAGAAATGTGGACAATTTCTTCCATGCAATTTACTGCATCTGAAAAACCTACTGGTGGATCAGCTATGGCTTGGTTATGACTTGGCAGTATACAACAAAAACAGTATCATGAAGGTGCCTATTGGTCCAGTGGTGAAAATTTTTGTTATCTTGATGTTCAAATCCATATTGATGGTTTGTGGTCCTAAAAATCCATATGGAAGGTTTGTGTCATTGATCTTCTTCAGTAAATTGTTAGTGTGAATAGAGATTGCAACACCTACTGTGGAGAACAATTTGTCTTTGTCTTTTAAAACTAAACATGAAACGGTCATCTATGTAAATAATTGTACTTTCTTGCATATATTCCAAATAAATAAAACTATTTCTTCACACAAACCACTTTGTTGTTGTTGTTGTTAAGTACCGTTGAGGCAAATACAACTAATAGTGACCCTATGAATAAAATATCTGAATCCAGTCCTGTCCTGTGCCATCCTTACAGCTCCTGACATTCAAAAGCACATTGCAGCAGTTACCATGTCAATCCACATGTTTGAAGGCCTTTCTCTTCTTCGCCGAACCTCCACTCTTCCCAGTATCATAGTATTTTCCAAGGAATAGTCCCTCCTAACAACATTTCCAAAGTATGTGAGGTGAAGCCTCATCATTCTTGCCTCCAAAGAGCACTCCGGCTGCACCATTCCCCAGACATAGTTGTTCTTTCTCTTGTCTATCCATGGAATGTTCAGTGCTCTTCTCCAACACCACAGCTCAAAGACATCAATTCTTTTTGTGTGATCCTTATTCATTGTTCAGGTCTTAGATGTATAGCTAGTAATCAGGAAGGCTATGGCCTGAACCAGACACATCTTGGTCCTCAAACTGACATCATTACTCCTCAATAATTTGGAATGATCCCTAACTGTAGATTTTCCCAGTATAATGTGTCTTCTTATTTCCTGACTGCTTATACCAAGGGTGTTAATAGTGGATCCAAGTGAGATGAAGCTGTGCATGGTTTCAATCTCTTTCCATCCATCAAGACACTGCCTATTGGTCCAGTGGTAAAAACCTTTGTTTTCTTGTTATTGAGGTACAATCCATACTGAGATCTGCATTCTTTACATGTATTGATTTTCAATCTTTAACTTCACATGATTATCTTGTTTATTTAAATAGTAAAGAGTGAAAATCAATTCAGGTCGCATCTATTACGTGGAATATCATGAAAACTCTGTCACATACCTTTCATGGAATAATACACAACAAAAGAAAGAAGAGATAATTGACATGTGAAAAACAGTCCTGAATCTCTAGAAAATCAATCTTACCCAAAAAAATCCCTAAAAATAAGTAAAATATGATTCTATTTTTCCATACATATTTTAAGATTGTTGTTGTTATGTGCCGTCAAGTCACTTGTAACTCATAGTGACCATATATATAAGAGCCCTAAACTCTGCTCTATCCTGTGTCAACCTTAGGATTAGGAAAGAAAGAAATATTGATGAAAATATAGAGGTCTATAAAACTTAAGGTACTCTTATACTTTTGGTAATATAATACATACACTTGTTTATGTTTCATTTTTTTTATTCCTAAAAGATATTTTTAATATTATGGTAAATAAAGGGTTACTCAGTTGTTTTTTTTTATAAATCTATATAACATTATAATTAAAATATTATCCAATTATTACATTTTTATTCTTTTTATTTAGCAGTTTCTGCTAACAAATAATATTGGACTTGGCATTCTCTGTGACTATCTTCATCCTATTTTTTGTGTTCTTTATTCTATTTTATTGCTATTGTTTCCTCCATGTTGGGTTCATTTTTCAATGTCAAGAAATCGTAAATTATGTCATAACCAGTAACCTTGCCACTGCCAAAATTGGATAAATAAAATGGAAACACATGGTGAAGTCTGGTATATTCAGGATAGTTTTTCCATATTTCTTTCATTGATACACATTTCTGAGGTGCAGAATATCAATTATCATGTGTTTCGCTTAGAGTAGTTGGTTGATCACAAGCTTCCAGGTACAGGTCTATTTCACTCATTATATTAGATAATCATTATTAGTCAGTAAGGGAGTAAAAACCATTTAACTGTTTAAAAAATAAATTAGTAACTTTAGAAAGTCTGGAGAGCATTATGCTGAGTGAACGAACACAGTCTCATAAGGAAATACTGCATAATACCCTTATTGTAAAAATAGAAGGATAACTAGTAAAACATAAGGAACTCCAGAGAGGAAGGTGGGACAGAGGGGTGAGAATATGTAGGTGTGAAACCACAGGGCTGCACAGTTTGTTGGGGGGGTAGGAGAGGGGAAAGCAAATGTGAAGGATCTGGGCGAAAAGAGTAATGATGGAAAGGTCCAATGGTGACAAATTTTATACAGCATGATGCTTGAGAATGATTGTATGAAACACAATGTGAATGAAGAATAGTGTGAAACACAATGTGTATAAACTTTGCAGTCAGATAAACAAAAAAGTAAATAGAATGTACATAAATGATTGTACGAAACAATGTAAATGAAAAATTGTATAAAACACAACATATATGAATGAAACATTATGCATAGGAATTATATGAAAACAAAATATATTTTAAAATATAAGGAATTATTCTATAAATATCCTTGTGAAAGGTTTTTTCCCCTATCGGTAATTGCATCTGAAAGAGAAATTAATAGAATGACTAGCTTGAGTCAAGGGAATATGCTCAAATAATTTGCTAAGTATTACCATACTTAACAAATACTAGAGTATAAATCAACTTATATGTGTGTATGTGTGTCTATATAATTTTTGAAATAATTTTCTACAATAATCAGACATTATGGTTTTTATTGTTTAAAATGTAATTGAAGAAACTGGATGTTGACATATACAAAACCCTATGACTTGCTTTATGGGAGAAATAGCTGGGATTGATTTATTTAATAAAGGTCAATTATCATTGGTCAGTAATTATTATGAAAGTCCTGTTAGTTACTTAGATATAAAAATATAGAGTTTATATAGTATTTTGTAAGCAGCTAGATTTTCTGAATTCGTAGTTATTCATGGGATAATAGACCACACCTATGAAAGTAAATATCCCTTTATTTAAAAAAATGTGATTCTTTTCCATGGTATGAATTTTTACATAAAATAGAAATTTTTATCTTAATTCTTCTATCCTGTAATATACTGTAACTATTATATTTCTATATTGACCCAGCAATTCCACTACTGGGAATATACCATAAAGAGACCATAAATGACATCCAAGTAGATATATGTATACCCATGTTTATCAAGGCTTTGATTATAAGAGCTAGGAGTTGGAAACAACCTAAATGCCCATCAACAAACGAATGGGTAGAGAAGCTGTGGTATATTCGCACAATGGAATACTATGTTGCATTGAAAAACAAGGAACTCATGCAATATTACTCAAAATGGGTGACCCTGGAGGACATTATGCTGAGTGAGGTATCTCAGTCACAAAGAGACAAATGCTATATGGTGCCACTGTTGTAGAATGAGGCTGGCATTGGGGTGGGGGGTAAGACTGAGAAAAACTTGATGAAATATGTTTACGGCATTGAAGTCTATGGGGGAGAGAATAGTCTAAAAGTATTCTATTTTAGGGCATTATTTTTATCGTAGGAGTACGCAATGAGGGTTGCAGAGTGGATTATATTTGGGGTTAGGGCGTGGGGTTTGGGGAGGTGCGGGGGGATTGTGTACCAATGAGGGAGTTTTTCTTTTGCCTTTCAAGTAGAGGAGCAAACTGGGGGGGGGATGGGGGAGGGGTTTGTGCAGGGAGAAGGGTGCAACAATGAATGAATGGAATTCCAAAATCTCTGTAGATGTTCATTGAAATGAAAAATAAACAAACTAAATTAAAAAAAATGAAAAAAAATAATATGGATGCACATTTTCAACATTGAAGAAAATAGATTCTAAGGCATTTTAGTCAGTAAAGACATGATCTCTGTAAAAATCTTTACCAACAATTTATCACAGTAAATAATCAGACTATTATGTTAATTTTTTCTTGTCCTTATAATTTAGGATTACTTTAACTTTTTATATAGCACAATAGCCAATGTCAGATGGATCATGGCAGAAAGTAAAGAGTAGAATGTTTATCTGTAAACACATTGACTATGCAAAGGTATTTGTCTGTGTGGATCACAATAATTTTTGGCCAACCTTGAGGAAAATGAGAATCCAGAGCATTTAATTGCCCTTATGCAAAACCTATCCTTGGACCAGGAAGCTTTCCTCAGAACAGAGCAGGAAAACACTGCATGGTTCAAAATCAGGAAAGGAGTGTGTCAGGGATGCATCCTGTTTCCATATGTCTTCAATCTATATGCAGAACAGATCATTTAAGAATCTGGGCTTTATGGCTAGGAATGTGGCATCAGGATTGGAAGAAGACACATGAACAAACTATGTTATGCAGATGACTCAACCTTGATTGCTGAAACTAATGGGGACCTGAAGCATTTGATGCAGAAGGTCAAGGACTGTAGTCTTCTATATGGATTGAAGCTCATCATCAAGAAGACAAAGATTCTCACCAATGGACCAATTGACAGCACGATGATGTATGGAGAAGAGAGGCTCAGCAGTCAGGAAATCAAAAGACTAATTGAATTGGAGAAATCTACTATCAGGGACCTCTCTGGAGTACAGAAAAGCAATGATATCAGACCAGAGACTAAAGTGTACCTAATCCAGGTCATGGTCTTTGCCATCCCATGCTATGTATGCATCAAAGAGCTGGAAAATAACTAAATATGACAGAAAAAGAATCAATACCTTTGAGTTGTGGTGCTGGAGAAGAGTTTTGAACACACCATGGACCACCAAGAAAACAAATAAGTCTGTCTTGGAGAGGGTGAAACCAAGTGTTTCCTTTGAAGCTAGGATTTGGAGCTCTGTCTCACATATTTTGGGCATGTGGCCAGGCAGGATTGGTCCTTGGAGAAGGATATCATGTTTGGAAGGGTGGAGTTATGGCCCAGGAGAGGAAGACCCCAGAGGAAATGGATTGATACAGTAACTGGGAGAATAGGATTAGGTGTGACAGAATCAGTGACTCTGGTTCAGCAAAGGGCAGGCTTCAGAGCTACTGTATATAGGCTTTCTGTGGGTCACAGCACTAAACAACAACAATGTGACATTATTAGGTGCCAATAAGATTATTTGAAGCTATTGCCTACAAGTAAACAGGAAAGGATTAGTAAATAAATTCTGAAAATAGACACATTAAACTTATAATAATGGTAATAATTCTTAACAATCTGATCATTGATAAAAATAACATTTCATTACTTAATTCTCACTATTTTTCATAATGTGAAGGTCAGTATTTGATTGTAGGGCTAAGTACTGCTGAGTAGCAATAAATCAAAATAAATTTCTGGGTTAAATAAGTATTTCAAATCTAATTGGCATGACATTAACAATCTATTTTTTCCAGAAAATTTATTTGTGTCTATCTTTACCTATTGGCCAGTGTGTTTATTTCCTATTACTTGTTAAAAAATAAAACAAAAAGAAAAATGACTCAGAATTCTGACAATGTGTTACGCACTCCACTCTCATATACTTGACAAAAATTTGCAGTCGAGACAAAAGATAAAGTCTTCCATTCAGCTGAGTTGATGTTTTCTTTCTAATCTTTGTAATAACTAATCTAGTTTGTAAACCACCATAAAGACATATGCTCATTGACAGTAGCACCAATTTAAAATACATTTATAAGAAAGTGATAAAGTTTTTTTCTTGCAATATTTGACAAATAACTCGAAAACTTTTACTTTTGGTGTAAACCAATGAAAATTATGTCAAAAGAACTATAAAAATGGAAAAGAAAATTGCTTACATTTTTTAATGAGAATGGACTAAATATTGCAATGTTTTTGGCATATTGATTTTAATGGATCTGAGATACTGATGGGACCAAACTTCTAACCTTTAGATTAGCATCCAACCTGTTACCACAGTATAATTAGAGTTCTGATGGACATAAAGACATATGCATATGGAAGTAAATAAAAAAACACATATGTATGCACATGAAATCCAAGTAACAGAAAAGGAATTTTTTGGTGGAATAAAAGTATTAAGTTGTACCAACTCAAAATATAGTATTGACAATTTGTTCAATGACAGAAACAAATTAAGAACATAATTAAAAAATCAACAAATTCATAAAAAATCATTAAAATTGAAGGATCACTATCTAAGAAATACACAAAAAATGTCATGTACACTTTGTTACTGTTCTTGTTGGTAGGTACTGTCCAGCCAAATTTGACTCAGAGTCAATCCTAGGTAAAACATACGAAATCTTAATCATTTGCCATTGTCATGATCTTTGATGAGCATAAACCCATTTTTGGGTTTTTCGAGCCCCAAATCTCTTTGTAATTTTGCTTTATTGTGATTCTTATGTCTTTCTAAGAACAAGGAAGTCAGTTCAAAAACTAAGGTGCACTTGATCCAAGCTTTGATGTTTTCAGTTGCTTCTTATGCATCTGCAAGTTGGCTAATGAATAAAAAAAGACTGAAGAAAAATCAAAGCCTTTAAATTGTAGTCTTGGTAAAGCGTATTGAATACAACATCAACTGCAAAAAAAAAAAAAAGCCACCCAAAACACCAAACAAATTTGTCTTAAAGAAAGTACAACCAGAGTAAATCCCTACAAGCAAAAATGGTAAAATTGTGAAGGACGAGTTCTTAGAGTCAATGGAAGAGAAATCTTCTAACAAGATGCTTTGACAAGATGACTTCCACAACTGACATGAGCATGACAGAGACCATGAGAACGGATCAAGATAGAGTAAGGTTCAGATCTGTTGTTCATAAGGTTACTACTATGAAGTACAGTCTGTTCAAAGGTACATAAAAACAACAGTAACAATTTACTAGAAAGATTAAAGAAATTAAAAGGTAAAAATTCTATAGGACTTTAAAGTGGAAGTTTGGTAAAAGATTAAAAAAAGGATAAAACTCACCCAGGAATCTAGAGAATATGAAATTGTCCTGTTTATGGTTGGTTGGTTGTTTTTTCTTCCTTGTATTATGTCCTCTTTCCTTATGCACTGCAACAAGGTCTATTCTTTTATATACAGTAATTAGGAGTTGTCTAATTGTAAAAGCATTGAGGCCATTTGAAATCATAAACACAATCACAGAGAGTTACTTTCTTATTTACATAAAGTATCTCTCTGTGAAAAAGTAATGTAAGGAAATCTCTGATTCGCTCACTTCTTTTAAGTCCTTAAAGTGATTAGTTATATCAAAGTTTGACATTTACTGAAGAAGTAGAGTTGTTCATATATTGCATAAAACAAATGAAATTCCATTTATAGGGTTCAGCATTTCGGAAGATATTTTTGTTTTGTAATTGTATGCCTACAGTACATGAAGTCTCTTACCCCAAAATAAAATTCAGCCTGACTTCAAAGATGAACATAAATTACTAAACAAAACTTAATATTTAATCCAATAAATATGAAATGTCACTGGTAAAGAAGAAATTTTATGAAATATTTGGTAAGAAAAAAAATTTTAAAAGACAACTTATGATCTTTACTTAAATCAGGACTAGAGAATTTGAAACTGGACAAAGCCAGGACATCCATATTAATAAAATAATTTTCATCAGTTTGAAGAATTATGGTTTGCTGTTTTATAATATACTGTCAAGTTGCTTGTGACTCATAGTAATCCTATGTACAACAGCTCTGAACCCTGTTCTTTACTGAGCCAACCTTATAGTCTCTGACACATCTACTCCAATTACCTCAGTCACTATGTCAATCCGTCTCATCAAGGGTCTTCCTCTTGTACTGTTCCTCCACCCTCTCAAGCATGATACCCTCTCTAAGGACTGGTCCCTTCTTGAAACATACCTAAATTATGTCAGACAAAGTTTCCGAGTCCTTGCCTCCAAGAGTAGGATTTTTAAAAATGTGGAAATGTATTTCGTTGCAAAGAAATTTTGTGTTACTTAGGCTAAGCGTACGTATTTTATTTTAGGAGTTAGTTATATAAATAATAAAACATTAAAATATATTCTAAAAATTGTATATTCAATATGTTCTAAATATCCTTCTGTCTGATTAATAGCCCTTGTTTGAAGTTTTGTTGGCCTAGTGGAAAGGAAGTGGAGAAAGATGTTATTTACATGTTATTTAAAGTCTCTGAAAAGTTGCTGGAGGGTCAACTCAGAGTTAGAATCAACTCTATCTCATATAACAACAATATTTGAAAATGTTTAAAAAGTTTTCTAAAAGTTTGATATGTGGGTGTTATGTGCCCTCAAGTTGCCTGTGACTCATAGTGACCCCATGAACAATAATTTTGAACCCTACCTATCCTGAACCAATCTTACCATACCTGTCCCTATTACATGAGTCACTGTGTAAATCAATCTCATCCAGAATCTTCCTCTCCTGCATTGTCCCTCTGTCCTTCCAAGCATGATGCCCTTCTCCAAGGACTGATCTCTTCTGGCAATATGCCCAAAGTATGTGAGACAAAGCTTCAAAATCCTTGCCTCCAGAAAGCAAGTTGGTTTCACCCTTTCCAGACAGACCAGTTTGTTCTCTTGGCAGTCCATGGTATTTTCAATACTCAAAGACAGCAATTTTTCTGTCATCTTCATTTATTGTCCAGCTCTCTAATGATAGCAAGTAATTGCAAAGGCTATGCCTCAATCAGGCACATCTTAGTGTGCTTTTGAAGTCGCATCTTGGCATTTGAACACTTTGGCAAGGTCCCCGATAGTGGACTTTCCTAATCCGTTCTTCTTTTTATTTCCTGGCTGCTAGTTCCAAGAGTGTTGATTGTGGAACCAAACCAGCTGAAATTGTTGACTATCTAAATATCTTTTCCATCTATCATGGTGCTGTCAATTGGCCCAGTGCTAAGAATCTTTGTTATCTTGATGTTGAGTTTCAATCCATATCAAAGGTTGTAGTCCTTGTTCTGCAGCAAGTGTTTCAGGTCCTCATTTTCAGCAAGCAAGGTTGTGTCATCTGCATAACATAGATTTTTGATGAGTTTTCTTCCAAACCTGATGCCATATTCCTCCTCATAAAGCCCAGACTCCCGAATGATTTATTTTACATATAGATTGAAAAGACATGGAGACCGGACCTATCCCTGAAACACTCCTTTCCCAGTTTTGAACCATGCAGTGTTTCTTTGCTCTGTTCTGACAACTGCCTTGTGATCTGAGTATAGATTTTGCATGAACACAATTAGATGGTGTGAGATTCCTGTTTTTCTCAAAGTTAACCCAAATTTGTTGTGATACACATAGTCAAATGCCTTCGTATAGTCAATGAAATACAGACATTCTTCTGGTACTCTCTGCTTTCAGCCAACATCCATCTGTCATTGGCAATGGTGTCCCTAGTGCCATGGCCTCTTCTAAACCCAGCCTGTACTTCTGATAGTGCTCTGTTGATGTACTATTCCAGTCATTTTTAATAATCTACAGTAAAATTTTCTTAATTGTGATAGTAATGATACTCTTCAATAAGGTTCTTTCTCTGTATGATCACCCTATTTTGACTTTGGATTGAGAATAAATATGGATCTCTTTCAGTCAACTCCCCAGGTAGGTGTCCTCCATATTTCTTGGCAAAATTTGGTGAACAGATCCAAGGAACCATTTGTTTGATGAAATATGTCAATTGATATTCCATCAATTACTGGGGTGTTGTTTTGTGCCAGTTCCTACAGAGCAGTTTGAACTTTCTCCTCATCAACATTGTCTAGACCACAATAAATATATTGTTGTCTAGGAGATTCTAACTACCATCAATCTTATATGGTAGACAAGGATGTAAATACTTATGGAAGGACATTTCCTTATCTTTCTTTCATGCAGTGCTTATTGTTTTTATATGCTGTCTAGTTGACTACAACTTACAGTGACTATATGAAAAATAATTCAAAACCCTGCACCAATCTCACAGTCTCTGACACATCTACTCTCAGTATCCCAGTTACCGTTTCAATCCATCTTATCCTGGGACTTCCTCTTCTTCATTGTCTCTCCATCTTTCTAAGCATGATGTCTTTCTTCAACGACTGGTCCCTCTTGGAAACATGCCCCAAATATGTGAGACAGAGAACCCAAGTCTTTGTCACCAAGGAGAAGCTGAGTTTTACCTTCCCCAGGAAAGACTTTTTATTCTCTTGGCAGTTGCTGAGTTGTCCAATACTCTTCACCAGCACAACAGCTCAAAGGAATTAATTCTTCTATCATTTTTGGTCATTGTCTAGCTTACTAATGCATAGTAAGTAATTGTAAATACCATGTCCTGTAGTCTCTAGACTGACATAGTTGCTCTTCAGCAATCTGTAGAGGCCCATCTCAGCACATTTTTTCCTAATGCAATTAATGTTTTGATCTCTTTGCTGATGCCAAGACTTTGGATGCGGGCAAACTTAAATTATTGACAAACTCAAGCTTTTCGCCATATATCCTGGTGCTACTAATTGTCCCAGTGGTGAGTATTTTTGTTTTTGTGATGTTGAGCTTCAATCAATATTGATGATTACAGTTCTTGACCTTCTGTAGCAAATGCTTCAGGCTTCCTTCAGTTTGAGCAGTCAAAGTTGTGTCATCTGCATAATGCACATTTTTGATGACTCTTTCTCCAGTTCTGATGCTACATTCTTCCTCTTAAAAGTCCAGCCTTTTGTTGTGTTCTTAATATATTTTGTAAAAATATGGAGACAGGATGCATCTCTGACACATTCCTTTGCTGATTTGGACCCACGCAATGTTTCCTTGTTCTGAATTTAACCTAGTAAGAATTAAATCAGAGTTGTGACCTGGTAAACTGCGCATTGCGTTGTTTTAAGCCATTAATTTATAGAAACTTATTATAACAAAGAATCTTAACAAATCCTACAATTACTTCAGCAGTTTTCTTGTCACTGACATTTGTACATTTTAATATACTAATTCCCTGCCTATGCTTTCTCTTACATATCCAGTTTAACAGTATATGGTTTATTTTTACACCTTTGGCCATATGTACTCAGTTATACAGTAGTAGAGGATAATAAAGAGGTATTAAAAACTTTAAAAGGATTTTGAAAATAAAGTAGAAAAGATTGTTTAGTCATAGCCCCTTTTCTTTTAAAAATTTTACTCCTCATTAAGAATCATGGCTTGTTTAAGATACATAAAATTAAAGTATTATAATTACCCTTGTGCAGGAATGAAATGAGAATGCAAGTTTATTTTCTTAATATATTTATAATATAATTAACTATGAGTGTATTAATATGGATGCACATACAAGGTGAAATCATCAGCATTCATTCATCCCTAATTTTTTAATCAATTATTTATATACATTGTGTTAAATTTTACCACATTTATAAGTCTAAAATATTTTCTTTATTATTTCCTATGGAATTCTCAGACTCACTAGGGATACCATTATTAATGTGATACCATCTCTGCCAGAATGTTTGTGTCACATGCTGTCATCTCCTGTGTCATAATCAATGTGACATTGATAAAGAGCTTCATGAACCTGTCATCTGGATGTAACTGCAATTTAATTCTTTCTGTCTGTTATCAGTAATATTCCATTTATAACAAGAGACTTGCGGTTTAAACAAGGTGACCTTTGAAAATACCCCATGTTTGATTATAATATATTTTCATTACCACTATTGATTTTTATTTAAGACAAAAATTATAAAAGCACTGGCAATGTACAGTAAAGTAGACAGGGAGCAGTATATTAATAAAAGCAGTTGAAATATATTAGAATTATAGAGCATCAATTGTATTCAAAATGAACATTGAATGTGATATAATCTTATATTTATTTGCAAAATAGATGTAAATATAACTGCTAGGCAATATCACGATGGAGAAAAGATTGAAACTGTCAACAACTTCAACTTGCTTGGATCCACCACCTTTGGTACTAGCAGTCAGGAGATCAGGAGACATACTGTACTGGAAATGTCTGCATTCTGGAACCTTTCCAAATTATTGAATAACAACTATGTCAGTTTGAAGACTAAGTTGTGTCTGATTGAGGCCATAGTCTTTTCCATGTGGAAACTGTTGAACAATATTATTATGACCACATTGTTGTTGCCATGTGCCATCAACTTCCCTGACACTCATAGTGACTCATATGCACATTATCTCTGAAAGCTACCCTATCCTGAGCCAGCCTTATAGTCTCTGACAGTCCTAATCCTATTCCACCAGTCACTGAGTCAAACCTGGGTCTTCCTCTTCTGCTCTCTTCTTCTAGCCTTCCAAGCATGATGTCACTCTCCAAGGACTGGTCCCTCCTAGGCACATGTTCAAATTATGTAAGACTGAGCCTCAAAATCCTTGCCTCCAGGAACTAAACTGGTTTTGTTCTCTCCAGAACACACTTGTTTGTTCTCCTGGCAGTCCATGTTATGTTCAAGACTCTTCTCCAGCACCACAACTAAAAGAAATTGACCCTTTTAAAGTCATCTTTAGTTATTGGCTAGCTCTCTGATTCATAGCAAGTAATTGCAAAGAATGACATGGTAACTCTTCAATACTCTAGAGAGAGCCCTGACAGCAGACTTTCCGAATGCAACTAGTCTCTTGATTTCCTGACTGCTGGTGTCAAGAGTGTTTGCAGAACCAAGGAAGCTGAAGTTATCTCAATCTCCTCACCATTCATCATGAAACTGCCAATAGGCTCAGTGGTCAGAATCTTTGTCTTCTTGATGTTGAGCTTCAATCTATAGTGAAGGCTGCAGTCCTTAACCTTCTGCAGCAAATGCCGCATGTCCTCTTCAGTTTCAGCAATCAAGATTGTATCACTACAGAGCACAGGTTGTTGATGAACCTCCATCCAATCCTGATGATACATTTCTCCTCATAAAGTCAAGCTTCTGGATTTATCTGTTCTGCATATAGATTGAAAAGATATAGAGATAGGATGCATCACTGATGCATAACTCTCCTTATCCTAAACCACCGCTGAAGATCACTTAAAAATGTCTAGAACAGTATATAGGTAGGGAATTACCAGAAATTCAAGAAAAATTACGAAAGGCCATGGCACCAAGGACATCATTGCTGATGTCAGATGGACCCTGGCTGAGAGTAAATAATAACAGAACATATATTTGTGCTTTATTAACTATGAAAAGGCACTTGATTGTGTGAATCATAACAACTTATGTATAACATGGAGACAAATAGGAATCCCAGAATATTCAAATGTGATATATGAAATCTATACCTAGACTAAGAGGCTATTATATGAATAGAGCAAGGGAGTACTTAATGATTTAAAATCAACAAGGAGTACTTAAAGGTATTTTTTTCTTCATACCTATTCAATTTTTATGTTGTGAAAATAATTTGTGAAGCTTAAATCTATGAGGAAGAATGTAATATCTAGATAAGAAGAAGACTCATCAATAATCTGCATTAATGCAGATGACACAATCTCACTTACTTAAAGTGAGGAGAACCTGACACATTTGCTGCAGAAGATCAAGGAATATAGTCTTCAGTATAGGCTATCTCAAAGAAAACAAAGCTCCTTGCCACAGGACCAGCAATCAATATTATGGTAGATAAAGATCGAAGCTCATTTTCAGGCAACAATTTCATATTCTTTGAATCAACAATAAACATCCTGTATCAGCACTCAGGAAATAAAGAGACATACTGCATTATGCAGGTTTGAAGTCAGGGAATTCTTCAGAGTACAAAGAGCAATGATGTCAGTTCAAAGACTAAAGTGTCCCTAATTTATGCCATGGTCTTCTGAATCACATCCTATGCATTAAAGAGCTAGAAAATGAATAAGAATGACAGAAGAAGAATTGATGTCTTTGAGTTGTGGTTCTGGAGAAGAGTATTGAATAACCCTTGGACTTCCAAGGAAACGAACATTTACATTTTGGAGAAGGTACAGCTGGAGTGGACCTTGGAGGCAAGGATAGCACAGATTAATCATCTACACTTTGGATATATAACTAAGTGAGGTTATTCCCTGGAGAAGAACATCATGCTTAAAAAGATGAGAGGTCAGTGAAGAAGAGAAAAATCCCCAATGAAATGCATTGACATATTTACTTCAGCAATGAGCTTGAGTGTTTTCAGAGATCAAGTGAAGATGGCACAAAATAGGATGGGATTCAGGTTGGCTACTCATATGGTCTGTATCTAGCAGTAACATGCATCTGAAAGTTGAGGAATAAACTTAGATGGAAAAAGAAGAGTTGATGTTTTTGAGCTTGATATTGGAAAAGAGTACTGAATATCCCAAGGGCTGCCAAAAGAACAGATATGTTTTGGAGAAGGTAAAACATGAGTACTCCTTGGAGGCAAAGATACTTTGGGCATATTGCTAGGATAGGCTATTTTTTGGAGAAGACCATTCTGTTTGGAAATGTGGAGGGTCTGTGAAAGAGAGGAAGACCCTTAAACAGGTTGATTGACACAGAGACTGTGGCAATGGGCTCAAATATGTCAGAGATTGTGAGTATGGCACTGGGCAGGATAAGATTCAGGTCTGTTGTTTATGAGATCATGATGAGTTAGACTCAGCTCAATGACACCTAATGACAACAATATAAAATAGGAAACATTGCTGGCATAGGCTATACTCTACCCCTGAATGTACAAGGCTCAAGTTCACTTGCTATTCAGTGGGAGAAAGATGGGCAATCTTGTCGATTGTGATTTACTGCTTCTGAAAACTGAATGGAAGGTCAGCTATAAGTTGGTTCTGACTCAATGACAACAAGAACAATCTGTAGTAAGAAATTGTGGGTTTGTTTTTAAGGTTAAAAACGGTGCTAGTTCTATCTTTCAAATAAGAACTTTATGAAGAAGGTATAGAAATTGGATGACACACATTTTTATTTTGTCGAGCAATGATTATTTGACATCTAAAACACTATAGAAATTGAACAATTAACAGAAATTTGAAGTTCTGGGTTTCAAATAGAACTCTGATTTAGTAACTAACACCTCGAAATTATTGCCGTGGTGTCAGTTGCAACTCATGGTGAACTTTCATCAAGTTTCTGAGAATGTAAAGTGCAAGGAGAGGAGATTACTTTTCTTTAACCTGTTGAGCTAGTTATGGATTCAAATATCCAGAGAATTGCAGCCTTTGTGTTTAGAGTTATCTACTTTTGAAAAATTATTATTAAAAACTTTAAGTGATACAGTTCTACTTTTACACATAGTAACTATGAGTTACAATTAACTTGGCAGCAATTAAGTCATTTTTTACTGTAAGAATGGATAGAGGGTGTACAGTATGTTTGGTATATAATCATTTTGTATATGACATTTTGTGTAAGGCCCTGTTGATATAATATATTCTGTATTAATTTCTAACCAAATTGTTGGTGATTTTGAATCCACCAACTGGTAGACAATCTACTACTCCCACATAAATCTGTTTTAGAATGATAGCCACCATGAGTAGGAATCTACTTTGTTACTAGGTCTTTTTTGGCTTTCATTGTGTCAAATATGCTATGGGTTTGTATCATTTACTTGACAATTATCTATGATATATAATAATTTGTAAAGAAATAACTCAGACACACAGTACAATTGTCAGGGCAAATGGAAAATAATTTTGCTAGTGACATTAGTCAAAGGTGAATTTTGTTACATAATGCAATTAGGAGATACTAGCCTTCATCCTCAATCCCTTGTCTTTTTTTATTTTGCTAGGCCTTGATAATTTTTTTATAGACTTTACGTATTTAACATCTCATTTCAACATCTTTTGCCTTTAACTAGGAATGCTGAGGCAGGTCTAATACACCTTCTGCTCTTATAATAAACCCTAGTGAATTGTGGTTTGTCATGATGAGATTAAGTTTTTTCAGGCCAATAGCACACAGCTAGAGATGTTTGCAAGTGCCAGGAAAGATAACTAGACTTATTCCTCAAGTTTTTTATAAATATACTTTTTGTTTTGTCTCCCATCTCCATATTTTTATTGGTATTCATATAATTATTCATATACATGTATTTAATTTATGTACATGGTGGGGCTCTTTGTGTGTCTGTGTGTTATGTTTCATACTTCAAACATACTTTATGTTTTATTAAGTTAATCAACATTGGACTATGGCCATCATTACTCTTTTTTGAGTGCCTGCCAGATTTCCCCCTCTTGTTTACCCTCTCCTTCTACCCACCAATTATGTGACTCTGTGATTTCCACCAACTCATCTTTATATCTCTGTTCTCACCCATTCCCTACTTTGACCCCATACATGTTTTACTAGTTATCCTTCTATTTTTATAATAATGAACTAATGAAGTGTTTGCTCTTATGACACTGAGTTAGTTCACTCAGCATAATGCTCTCCAGTCTCACTCAAGTATTTTTTTTTAAATTTTTGCTCTTGAGTGTTCTGCAGTATGCCATTATGTAAATGTACCACAATTTCTCAATCCATTAGGTTGTGATTGGATATTGGGGCTATTTCTATGTTATTGTGATGGTGAATAATGTTGCTGTAAACATCATTGCAACAATCTCTGTGGCTTGGTTCTAATTTCCTTGGCTTATATTCTTAGCAGTAGACTAGCTAGATCATATGGGCTTAAAGAAAGCTTTTTTAGGAAACACCTAACTGCCTTCCAGAGTGGTTGTACAATTTTACAATCACACCAACGGTGTATGAGGGTTCCAATCTCTCTATATCCTCTTCAACATGTACTGCTTTCTCTCTTGTTAAGGGGGCTGGGCAAATGGACATTGACTGATGAAATACACAGGAATCAAATTTAGTACATTTGTCTTAGAAGTAGTGAAACCAAAATACTCCTCAGAAGTAAAGATTGTGAGACTTTTCATATATTTTGGACAATATGTCAGGAGTGTCCAGACCTTGATAAAGATATGCTTAGAGAAGTGGAGCATCAGTTAAAGATGAAGACTCTTAAAGGGATGTTTTGACATAGTGATGTAACAGTGAAATTCAGGACAACAGTGATTGTGGAGGTGGTGTTCACAGGGTAACTATGAATCATAAACCACTTGATGGTTCTTAAAAACAATGACCCTTATTAGTCAGAGAATCATAGGAAAGCAAATTAATCTCTCTCTGATACACTTGTCTTATCCATAAAACTGGAATAACAATAAGACCTGTAATAAGAATTACTTTAAGGATTAAATATATTGATATAAAATGTTTATATTACTGTATAATCCATATAGAATTGTAATGCTTATGAAAAGAATTCATGTCTCTAGCATTTTAGATTCCTCAGCAACTTAGTGGCAGAAATAATAATAGTCTCTTTCATTTAGGTTATATAGCCTCAAAAGTGAATGGAAGGTCAGTTATGAGTTGAAATCCACTAGAAGATTATGAGCAAGCTAGTCACAAACGCAGGTTATACACATGGACTTCACCTGATGGTATGCATAGGAATCAGATCGACTACATCTGCGGAAGGAACCGCTGGAGAAGCTCAATATCAGCTGTGAAAACTAGGCCAGGGGCTGATTGTGGAACAGACCACCAATTACTCATATGCAAGTTCAA
>NW_006400201.1:871851-877767 GCF_000299155.1 Elephantulus edwardii | reverse complement strand
AGGGCATTTTTTTGAGTAATATGTTGTGTTATTGTGTTTAAATGTTTCTTGGATACTTTTATTTTTTTATCTCAAGCTTAAAAATATTATAGTTTAAGTGTTAAATTAACATTTAATTAAATAATTTAACCAGTGATTCTAACTTCTGAGAAAAAAGAGTGACCCTAGGAGATTGTGAGCAAGTTAGAGACTTCATTTTCAGGGTAACATAAGTCTCAGATACATAATAGCGCACTAATTATGCATATCAATAGAATTGGTTAAATACACTCTTTGGTGGGGAAAATGATTTTATCAAGGGAGCAGAGTATAGCCCAGCACCTTTTCAGCCGTCATTGCACACAAACTCCTGGGAAAAGAATTCACACTTTGATGAAATGTGGTGGGGCACAGATTCCTGAGACGGATGCGGATAATGAATCTATTCATTACAATTTGTTATTAGTTGTCATTGACTCTAAAACAGAAAAAAGTGAACTTCAGCAGAAATGTTTCTATAATTTAGGAAAGTTGAGTCTAGCTAGTGGTCTATTTAATTTTAGGCTTATTATAGCTATAGCAGCTGCTCCATGTATGAAGGATAAGAATGAGTAATCTCCTCTCTTGTGATTAACTGTCTCTGAGAATCTGCCGGTGTGTCAGCTACAAGCTGGTTCTTACTTGACAACATACAACAACAACATATCTGTAGTTAAGGAACCCTGATGCATAACATACTGTGCTGGTAACAAAAAAAAATCAAACTCACCAGCTTCTTCTGAGGAGAAAAGTAGGTAGTCTCCTTGTGTTAAAGATTTACAGCCTCAGAAGTCAGATAGAGGCTTGTTTTGACTGTAACAGACTAAAGGGCATTAGATGCCATGTTATAGTAGGAGAAGTAGGATGACTATGATCATCTACAAAAACCACATAACAAAAATTTAAACTATCAATAAATAGATTCCGTAAGTAATTAATGAACTTCTTTGTCACTTTGATTTCTAGTAAGTGATACCGTGACAATTTCTTTGACATGGTATGCTATTTGATTCTCTTAGAAATTCCTAAACAGGTTAATGAATCAAAGTTGAAGATGGTAGGAATGTTTGCACTGCCTGAAGAATGTAATCAATGTCACTAAATAGTTAAATAGTACCTATAGGATCTGTTATATTCAGATACACTTTGTTGTATATATTCTCAACAATAACAACAGAACATAAAAATTTCCAAAAATTAAAAAAAGGTAACATAGAAAAATATTTATATTTAAAGCAAATGTCCAGCTCATCAAAGAGAGGGAAAAAAAATACAGAGAAGGAAGAGGCATGAAACACATAAAGGAAAATGAATATTTAAGTATTTTGACTGTAGTAATATTAAATATTCTATCATTTAAAGTAAGTAGTTTGTTGTTTTTGTTTTTTTTAATGTAGTAACAAGAATTTGCCTGTGTTCAGGACAAAACTAATTAGTTATTATTGAGTTAAATAAATGTTAATTAGTTTTAAGGCCATTACAAACTCAAAGACAGGATTTAAACTGCCTGTCTGAGTTTGCAGTACACCTCTTTAATCATTGGTTTTGGTGTCATCGAGTAGAATAAAATTCACAGCAACCCTATTAACAAAAGATCTGAACCTTGTTCTAGCCAGTGCCATCTTAATACTTCCAGACACACAAGAACCCATTGCAGCAGTCATAGTGTCAATCCACGTGGTGAAGGGTCTTCCTCTCTTTTACTCATTAGACACCCATTTTCCCCCCTAGTATTTATATTAACTTAGTTTGTCTGATATATTTGGACATGATGCAAGGAGAGATAAGTCCTGGAGAGGGGCATCATGCATGAGAGTGTGGAGGGATAGAGCAGGAGAGGAAGACCTTCTATAAAGTGGATTGCTTCAGTCACTGGGGTAATCAGAATAGGTGTGTCAGAGCCAAAGAGATTGACACAAGATAGAACAGAGTTTAGAGTTTAGGGCTGTTGCAAATAAGGTCCTTATGAGTCGCAGGCAACTTGATGGCACATAGCAACAACAACAATAATTAGTTCATAGTACTAAACAAAGGATACAGTACTGAGCACAGTCAAACTAAAAAAAAAATTACTACTGATTTTAAATGCTAAAATAGTTACTATATCATCAAGACATTTTGGTCCAATATGTTTAAATTGTTCATTTGCTTCATTCTTTGTTTCTTTGTATCCCTTCCTCAGTAAGAACTAATTTTGTGGACAAAGCCAAACAGAAATGCAAATATTATTCAAATTCTAAAATAACAAGCTAAATACAGCAGTGCAGTTTGACTAACAGGCGCCTTTTTATTCTAAACAATTTCCCCCAGGGGATAGCTATCCAGAAGAAGTCAATGATTTATAAATTAACAGTTATGTTTTCAAGCTGATTTTACAGATGAATATTTTCAATTATAATCAACAATACTCAGAGTTCAAATTCTATACAGACAAAAGCTATAGATTTTGTTGTTGTTACTGTGAAATATTCGATTCAGAATTTTTAGAAAGTGGACATAAAAGGGGCTTGAAGTATTTTTTATTTCAAACATCGTAAGTCAGAAGTCAAGCATCAAGAAAAAAGTGTGTATAAGCTTTCCTTTTATGCAAATTAATTATATTAATTAGGTTAGTCTGAGAAAGTCAATGGGCACAATGGGATCACTGTAGATATAAATAAGTCAAATCAAATTTCTTGAGCCCTTTTATGTGTCATGTGATCCTTTTGGGCATATTAAATATGATGATTTAGTGTTCTTACCTTTTATATTAGATAACTTACATTGCTAAACTATGATTTGGGGAGTCATAACTCATCAAAATGTGAGAGGAATTCTTCCAAGAGATTAATAAAAATCAGCACCTGCTTTTCTAATAATCAGCACACATAATTTGGATGCAGGTTGTGCCTTTTAAAACATAGAAAACAAACAAGCAAAAAGAGTGGCAATGCACAAAGTAGTAAATAACTTTATTGTTAAAACTTTGGTTAAAAGTTTGTTTTATTTATTTATTTTTCATTTCTTGGAACCTGATAGGAAAAACAGCATAAATAGCACATTAAAGTAAGTGGCTTATATTGAGAATTTAAGCTTCATTAAGCAAATGGTAAAAGTACTTTGTACAGCCTTGAGTATCATAATTGATGCTATTTGTAAAGTAGGACATTCACACCATTTAGGGAAAGTCTTTCTCATGCAGTCTGCTATCATCTTTGACATAAATAATCCAAAATGACAAATATTTCAAAGGAGATTTTTTTACTTAGATTTGAAACACTGGAAGAATTTCCTTCTGCCTCAAATACTACTTTCCTGGCAAACTTCCAGTAAAATTTAAATAAGAATATTAGAATAAGGCTTAAATGTCGTCTTACAAAAAAATCTTAAGATATTGAATCACACTATAAGTAATAAAATATTAGTAGTAAGTACTACTATAAGTAGTAAAACATTACAACAAAAAATAATTTTCTTTTAAAACTGTCATTTATATGTTCTTTTCTTCATTCCAAATACCTCTTGTTCTTCCTCTTTTCTCCTGCCATCATCACCTTTGAAAAAAACAACTGACTACACCAGATCATCTTGATCATTTCTCTCAACCAATTAATCAAACCACCTGTCCCAAAAGTTAATGATCTAGAGCCTTGCTACTTGATAAGAGCTATTTATTTCTGGTAAGATGCTTTTAGGTATTATTGGATTAAAGTTTGCACTTTGTCATTACACTTTGTTTGAATAATTTAACCAAAAGCAAGATATTAAATATAGGTATTTTTGTTTCTAGGGTAAACATATATTATAGGAGCTGTCTTATAGAGGCTTGAAACAAATTGAAACAGTGGCCCAGATTTTAATTATTTTAGGGAGTACACTGACGCTGTGTGGCAAGAAAAGACCAGCAATGAAATTAACAAGTAGCAAGGCTATCTAGATAGAAAATTAGGATGTTGTTATTGCTGTTATGTGCCATCAAATCGTTTGCGACTCATAGCGACCCTATGTACAAGAGCCCTAAATGCCGTTCTATCCTGTGCCAACCTCGCTGTCTTAAACACATTCATTCCCACTGCTCCACTCAGAACCGACCCATCTCATCAAGGGTCTTCCTCTCCTGCGCTGTCCCTCCATTCTCCCAAACATAATGTCCCTCTCTAAGGACCAGTCCCTCCTTGCAACATGCCCAAAACATGTCAGACGAAGCTTCAGAATCCTTGACTCCAGGGAACATTCTGGCTTCAAACTCTCCAGGACAAACCTGTTTGTTCTTCTAGCAGTCCATGGTATATTCAACACTCTTCTCCAGCACCACAACTCAAAAGCATCAGTTCTCTATCATCCCTCTTCACTGTCCAGCTCTCCGATTCATAGCATGTAATTGCAAAGACTATAGCCTGGATCAGGAGCACCTTGAACTTCAGTACTGTTGAGAGGTCCCTCGCAGCTGACGTTCCCAGTGCAATTTGTCTCCTAATTCCCTGGCTGCTGTTACCAAGAGTGTTGACTGTGGAGCCAAGTAAACTAAGTAGAATAAAAATTAGATGATTTAGGAATTAATTGAGTTCTTAACAAGAATTAAAGGGAATTAAAGAAGCAAGCTGAATTTTAAAATTAAATATATATTGCTTTGTGAAATATTTAGCCAAAAACTATAGGTCACATTTTTTTCTATGTAAGATTATAAAGTAATAACTTGGAAATAGATCAAATTTGAAACTAAGATTAAGATACAATTCTACCTGTCTACCTAAAATGCTAATAATATGAAATTTTCTGCCATTGAAACTATACTTTTAAGCCAATAGTGACAGACAGTAAAAATTGTAAATAAAGGCAACATAAATTATTGATATTTGGGAAGAAATAATGCTTTGGGAAATGACTATCATACTATTAAGGAGAATGTAATTCATAAATGTAAATTGATAAGAATCAATGAAATAAATAAAAAGAGTACATTTCCTAAATTCTAATTTGAAAATACTTAAAAATTAATTAAAATGCTAACATTCTAATGAATATAGCAGTCAAATATATGTTGTTGTTGTTGTTATGTGCTGTCAAGTTGCTTGTGACTCATAGTGAACTTATGTTCAATAGCCCTGAAACCCTCAACTAAAACTTACAGTCTCTGATATCCCTACCTTCATTACCCCAGTCATTAAGGCAATCTATCTCATTAATGATCTTCCTCTCTTTCTCTGTCCCTTTACCCTCCAAGCATGATGTCCCTCCCCAAGGATTGGTCTCTCCTTGCAATATGTCCAAAGTATGTCTGTCAGACAAAGCTTCAAAATCCTTGCCTCAAAGGAGCAGCCTGGTTACACCCTCTCCAGGACGAACCTGTTTGTTCTCCTAATAGTCCGTGGTATATTCAACATTCTCATCCAGCACCACAGCTCAAAGGCATCAATTCTCTTTTTATTACCCCTAGTCGTTTTACAGCTCTCTGGTGCATAGAAAAGGCCATGGCCTGGATCAGCCTCACTTTAGTCTTCAGACTGATGTCATTGCTCTTCAGTATTCTGGAGAAGTTCCTGACATCTGAATTTCTCCATGCAACTCATCTAATTTTCTGGCTGCTTACCAAGGGTGTTGATTGTGGAGCAAAACAAACTTAAGCTATAAATAATTTCAATCTCTTCATCATCTATTTTAAAGCTGTGAATACCACTATCCTTCAAATATATGCACCAACAACTAGAGCCAAAGAGAAGGATACAGAAGATTTCTGCCAACTTTTGCAGTCCAAAATCGATCAAACATGTAATTAAGATGCATTATTAATAATATGTGACTTGAAGCAAAAGAAGGATCAGCAGTTGGAAAACATGAACATGGTAACAGAAATGAAGTTGTGGAAAGAATGATAGAATTGTATACATTCACTGATTTATTTATTGCAGATACTTTTTT
>NW_006400201.1:866047-871181 GCF_000299155.1 Elephantulus edwardii | reverse complement strand
AATGGTATCTTTATTTGCAACTTTTTGAGAAAGCACCACAATGCTTTCCACAGTGGTTGCACCATTTTACACTCCCACCAACAGTGAATAAGGGTTTCAGTCTTTATGAGAAACACAAACCCAGGCTATACACATGGATTTCACCTGATGGCAGGCATAGGAATCAAATTAATTACATTTGTGAAAAGAAGTGCTGGAGAAGCTCAATATCAGCTGTGAAACTAGACCAGGTTCTAATTGTGGAATAGACCACCAACTATTCATATGCAAGTACAAGATGAAGTTGGAGAATATGAAATCAAACCCACAGGAACCAAAATTTGACCTTAAGTTCATCTCACTCAAATTTAAAAAAAAAAAAAAATCTGAGGAACAGGTGTGAGGTCTGGAAGACCAATGAGTGAAGACCAAATGAGCTGTGGAAAAACATCAAGAATATCATCCATGAAGAACGCAAAAGATCATTGCAAAAGGTCAATGTAAAGGCAGAAGAGGAAGAAAAGACCAAGATGGACTCTGAATATTACACTAGAACACTGAGAAGCCGAAACAAAAGGAAGAAATAATAAAATTAAAAAACTGAATAGAAAATTTTATAGGACAGTGCAGGAAGACAAGGTACTAAAATGAATATGCAAAGAGCTGGGGTCAGAAAATCAAAAGGTCCAAACTCCCTCAGCATTTTTAAAGCTGAAGGAATTGAAGAACAAATTTAATTGCGAGTTGCAATATTTAAGGATGCTTTGGGCAGAATGCCGTCGAGTCACCTATGACTCATAGCAACCCTATGTACAACATCCCTATACTCTGCTGTCCTGTGCCAGTCTCACTACCTCCAACACATCTACTCCCATTACTCCAGTTACTGAATCAATCCACCAGAGTTTACGTTATCAAAGCATTGTCTGCATAAACTAAAAATACGTTTCTGGGATATATGAAAAGGTATTGTTTTGTTATTATATGCTGTTGAGTTGACTCTAACTCATACTTACACTATATACAATAGCTTTGAACCCTGCCCTCTTCTGAACCAATCTTACTGTCTTTGATACATCTACCCCCATTATTTCAGTTACTGTGTCAATTCATATCATTCTGTATCTTCTTCTCTTGTTCTATCTCTCTACCCTTCTAAGGATACCATTCTTTTCCAAGGACTGGTCTCTCTTGGCAACATGCCGAAAGTGTGTGGGATGGAGCTTCAAAATCTTTGCCTCCAAGGAGCAGCCTGGTTTCATTCCCTCCAGGACAGATGTTCGTTGTTTTGGCACCATGCAAAAAAATACTCTCTGTTCCTTTTCCAGAAATTCTGGAAAATAAACATTTCTATTTTCTACTATCCAAATCCATCTGACATTAGTTATAATATTTCTAGTACCTCAGCCTCTTCTAACCCCAGCCTACACTTCAGGCAGTTGTCTGTTGATGTGTTGTGCCAGTCATTTTTGGATAATCTTCAGCAGCATCTTGCTTGCATCCGATAACAATGATATTGTTCAATATCAATATCAATGTTCAGTATCATTGACCTGCACTCTATAAGGTCACCTTTCTTTGGAATGAGAGCAAATGAAGATCTCTTCTAGTCAGTTATCCAGGTGATTGTCCTCCAGATTTCTTTGCATAATTTGGTGAGCACATCCAGGTCTTATTAAAAAGTATTAATAACGAGACAGAACACCAAGAATGTAGGGGACAACAGAGGTAAAGCAGGAGGCAAGCAATTCTCTAACTGAAGCAAACTGAAGTACTGACTTTATCTTCCCTGTGTCTTTATTGAAAATTTCCAGGGAGCAAATCATCAAAAGAATTCAATGCAAATAAAGCTAAGATCTTTCTACTGAAAACCTTCTGGAGGCTATTCAGGAAAATATTCAGGAGGGAGGGTTTAGCAAATACAATGCAAGAACTCTGTAAACACTTAAGGATTGCCTTAGTGTCTACCCCTGTAAACAGTTAAGGATTGCCTAAGTGCTTCAGGATGAATTCCAGCTTGTATCAGCCTCCCTCATAACCTGAAGTAGCATTCGATTTATTACAAATATGTGGTATAAAATTTGCCCTCCCATATGTGCCTAAATACTCTTCCCCAGCACCACAAATCAAAGGCATCAATTCATCTGTCGTCCTCATTCATTGTCCACCTTTCTGATGCTTAGAAAGTATCAGACCATGGCCTGAATCAGCCATATATAAGTATCTAGACTGACCTCATTGCTCTTTAGCAATCTGAAGGGGTACCTGACAGCAGATTTTTTCCAATGCAGTTTGTTTTTTAATTTCCTGACTGTTGGTGCTGTTCTGCCCACGAAATGTCCCTCAGAGAAAATCCAATCATCACATGTATGAAAATTCAAGAGCGTTATTAAATTCCACATGTGGAGACTTTCTCCCTCAGTAGGAAGGTGGTGAGGGACAAAGCCCCAAGTGTCCCTGCACAATTGTTTTTAAGGCCTTCCTGAGTGCTACTGTCATGGCCGCGGGGGGGGGGGATGGGAGGGAAGATTGGGAACACGGTTGGTGGGCTGGGGGATCAGCCATGTGGGTCGGCTTTTGACGGGCTGGCTACTTTGCCAGCCCCTACTCTTTTTTTTGTGTCATGTAGACACTAGTTAATTCTTTACTTTGCAACAACAGATAAGACTTTACCTGGGGCATTCGTGTTTGCCTTAAGCTAAAAATTTTTATGTCCCGCTTCTGCTTCTGGTATTAATGGGGTTTGTTTTTTTTTAAAAATGGGGTTTATGCTGTCCCCTCAGTGCCATGGATGTTGATTGTGGAACTGATTAAGTTGAAATTGTTAACAATTGCAATGTCTTCTCTCTCTCTCACGGTTCTGACAATTGACCCTCTGGTGAGGATCCTATTTTCTTAATATTGAACATTAGTCCTAATTGGAGACTGTAGTCCTTGACATTCTGCAACAAATACTTAATGTCTTTCTCAGTTTTGGCAAGCAAGTTTGTATTATCTGCATATTTCAAATTTTTGATGAGTCTTCCTCTAATCCTGATGCTACATTCCTTTTCCCTAGAGTACAACGTCTGTTCCACATACAGATAAAAAAGATAGGAGAAATGACACATCTCTTCCCTATTCCTTTCTTGATTTTGCACCATCCAGTGTTTCTTTGCTGTTTTGTCTACTGCTTCCTGGTCCAAGTATAGGTTTTTCATTAGCACAATCAGGTTTTCTGGGATACACCATCTTCTCAAGGTTAGTCACAATTTGTTGTGATCCACACAGTCAAATGCCTTTGCATAGTCAATAGGACACAGACATTCCTCTGGCACTTTTTGCTTTTGGCCAAAATCCATATGACATTAATTATTATGTTCCTAGTACCATAGTGTCTTCTAAACCCTGCTTGTACTTCTGACTATTCTTTGTTGATGTACTGTTCCAGTGATTTTTGGATTATCTTCAGCAGGATTATACTTCTGTGCAATATTAGTAATATTATTTGATAATTTCCACAATTTATCAGGTCACCTTTTTTTAATGGGAATAAATATGGAACTCTTTCAGGCCAGATAGTTATCTTCCAGATTTCTTGGCACAGTCTGATGAGCATGTTCAGAGCAGCATCTGTTTGTTGAAATATATCAATTGGTATTGCATCAGTTTCTAGGGTCTTTTTTTTTTTTTGCTAGTTCTTTCAGAGCAACTTGAGTTCCTCTTTTGTCACCATTGCCTCTTGGTGACATGTTGTTTCATTGAATTCTTTTGTGTCAGCCAAGTTTTTCTGGTGTAGTGACTCAGTTTGCTCCTTTTATCTTCTTTTTTTTTAAATGATCCTGGACTATTCAGTATTCTGCTCATAGCATCTTTAAGGATTGCCACTTGAGGCTTGAATTCTTTTCCTCAGTTTCTTCAGCTCAAAAAAAGCTAAACAAGTTTAGCCCTTTTAATTTTCTGATTCCAGATCTTTGCAATTTTCATTATAATAGTATTTGTTTATATGACTGTATCATGTAACTGATACTATGTGAGACTTATAATGTATTTGGATACTATGAGCAAGATCTTAAATTGTTCAGAAAACATCACAAGATGGAGGGAATACACAGAGACACTGACTGTATAAGAAGAATTGAGCAATACTCAAGTATTTCAGAAAGTCGCTCTTGTGGACTAGTAGTAAGAAGCTACACTGCAATCTTGAAGGCACAAGGTTCAAATCCACCAGTTGTTCTGTGGGATTGTTGTTGTTGTTATGTGCCATCGAGTCATTTGTGACTCATAGAGACCCTATGTACAAGAGCCCTAAACGCTGTTCTATCCTGTGCCAACCTCGCTGTCTCAAACACATGCATTCCCATCACTTCACTCACAGAATTGATCCATCTCATCAGGGTCTTCCTCTAAGGATGGACAATCTCTTGCAGTGTGATAATTGCCTCTAAAAACCTGCTGGAAGTTCAGTGAAGGGTTAATTCCTATTTGATGGTGTGCAATAACAAGCATATGATAAATAGCCAATATTACTGAATGCAGAAGTTCAAGTTGCAATGACAGGTGTAATAATAAAAAGAATAAATAAAGCTCAGGAATCAATGAGGTACCAATACAAATGTTTTATTTGACAGATACAACTTCTTTCACATAATAGATACAGCTCTTGACATATTTTATCCGTCTCTGCCAGGAAATTTAGAAGACAACTATCTAGTCTACCAATTGTAAGAGATACCTATTTGTTTCTATTTTCAAAAAGGGAATCTAACAGAAAGTGAAAATTATTGAACAATACTAGTAATGTTATATACAAGCAAAATATTGCTAAATAAATATCATCTAACAATGGCTATAATGGTTGAACAACGGCTATTTGTCTTTCTATTTAGCACAATAACAAAATTATTAGCTTCTGGAGTCCAACAGTTAAATCACAGGAAAAAGGACCTACTGTTGTGGTCTTATAAATATTGTTGTTATTATTATGTGCAGTGGAATTGGAATAATCTCATAGATGAAGATCTATGGATTTTACAAAGACAGTAATTGTACGAGATGAGATTACACATTTTTGGTAAGCAGCTGGTGGATTTGAACTGCATGAGTTTGCCTTGGCAGTTGTTGTTTGTTGTTATGTGCCATCGAGTCATTTGCGACTCATAGTGACCCTATG
>NW_006400201.1:855609-864771 GCF_000299155.1 Elephantulus edwardii | reverse complement strand
CTCTTCCAGTCAATTGGCCAAGTGGTTGTTCTCCAGATTTCTTGGCACAACTTGGTGAGCACATCCAGGGCAGCATCTGTTAGCTGAAATATGTCAATTAGTATCCCATCTATTCCTGGAGCCTTATTTTTTGCCATTTCCTTCAAAGCAGCCTGAACTTCTTCTTTTGACAGAATGTTAAATGATCCAGGAAGTATTAAAAGAAGATGGAAAGAATATACTGAGTCATTGTATCGAAAGGAATTGGAAGACAAAGAAGAATTTCATGAAATAACATATGAGCAAGAGCCTATAGTGATGAAAGAAGAAGTTTAGGCTGCTTTGAAGGAATGCCTTGGCAGTATATGTGCATAAATGTGCACATTATTGTGAGTACATAGGTTTTCACCGAAAGGAATGGTATTACATTTAGTATTGAAAGCCTTAAAGATTATACTCCATGTAACACAAACTCTTTGGACTTGATGTTTTATGAATGTGCTTAAAAATACTGAACATTAAATCCATGTATTTCTTTAGTCTGGTCAGTTTTAAAGCACTTTCACCTTTAACATTTTATTTGATAATTACTTCTGTACAACCCTTGACAGAAGAAATATCAATATTGTGAGTTTTTATCAGAGTAGGTATTGAGAGAGTCATATGATAGGGCCATTATATGGAAGTTATTTGATCTGTGGTCTCACAGAGATGTTGTTACATGCCATTGAGTTGACTGTGACTCAAAGAAACCCTATGAATAATGACTCTGAACCTTGCCCTATCCTGCACTGTTATGACTTTCTCTGACTCCCTTGCCCCCATTGCCACTGTCACAGCATTAATCTATCTCATCCAGGATCTTCCTCTCTTGTACTGACCTTATAACCTTCCAAACATGATGTCCTTCTCCAAGAACTGATACATTTTTGAAATATATCCAAATTATGTGATACAGAGTTTTAAAACTTTGCCTCCAAAGAGATATCTGTGTTCCCCTTTTCAGAGCAGAACTGTTTGTTCTTTCATCAGCTCATGGTATATTCATTAGTGTTCTTCAACACCACAACTCAAAGGTACCAACCCTTCTTATGTCATTTTTAGTTGTGATCCATCTCTCAGATGCATATCAAGTAATTGAGAAGATGACAGCCTGGGGCAGGCATACCTTAGACTCTACAATAATTTTGTTGATCCGCGGCCCTCAGGCCTGTCTTTCATCATTTTTGTCCTGACATTCCTCTAGGTCTTCTAACCCTGATGTATCCACTTGCCATAGAACAGTAACTTATGGTTGTTTTGAAGCTGAACACTGTGACACCGATGTGTCAAATGTGTTAGTGGTTGTTTACCCATGGTGGACAGTGTTGCGTGAAACTCCCAGATTAAAACAAGCTTGCAAGCTGGAGTGGCATCCACTTCCATAATTGCTTGCCTCCGGAAACCCTATGAACCCAGAGAGACAATGAGAGATACACAAGTGTTGAGGACTCTGCTTCATAAGGTCGCTATGAGTTGCCTGCAACTGAATGGCACTTAACAACAACAACAACAACATCAAAAACTAGGACTTTAGAAAGGACTCTGACAGCAGATTTTCACAAGAGACTGGTCTTTTGATTTCTTCACTGCTGGTGCCAAGAGTGTTTATTGTGAATCAAAACAAGGTAAAATTGTTAAAAACCTCAATTTTTCTAGATCTATTATGATATTTTCTATCACACCATTGATGAGGATCTTTATTTTCTTGATGTTGAGAAGGCTTTGGCTGCGGGCCTTGATTTTCTGCAGCAAATGTTTCAAGCGCACTTCAGATTTGGTTAGCAAGACTGAGTCACATTGTTGATCAATCTTAGTATCACATTCTTCTTCATAAAATTCAGCCTCCAGAAGTGACTGACATCAGGGTTGGGGTAAGACTGAGAAAAACTGGATCGATTATATATACTGAATTGAAACAGATGAGGGAGAGAATAGTTTAAAAGTGATATACGATAGTATATTATGATTATCACAGCAATCCAGAATTAAGGTTGCATAGCAGAGTGCATTGGGGTATGGAGGGGGTTCGGGGTCGGGGTCAAGGGGATTGCATACCAACGAAGAAGTTTATCTTTTGCTTGTCAAAGGGAGGAGTGAACTGGGGGCAGGGGGTAAAGAAAAAAGTACAACGATGAATGAATGAAAATCCACAATCTCTGTAAATGTTAATTAAAATTAATGAAATAAAATTTAAAAAAAAATTCAGCCTCCAGGATGATCTGTTCCACATATAGATTGAAAAGGTTTGGAGACAGGATACATCCCAGATGCACACCTTTCTTGATTTTGAAGCATGCAATGATTATTGATTTTGAATCCCAGAGATGCCAACATGCAAATGTTTTAGTTACAAACAGACAGGAAGGATTGAGTATCTGGGCTAAGGGACTTAGTGGCACTGTATCTTCGCACATTAAAGTCAATTGTTGTAATTTAGTTCACAAAGATAAAATTCTATATTTTATTAGTTGAATAGTAACTGCAAGTTGTGCCAAGAAATCTGTAAAACAACCACTTGGCCAACTGACTGGAAGAGGTGTATATTTGTTCAAATCCCAAAGAAGGGTGACACAACTGAGTGTGGAAACTACAGAACAATATAATTGATTTCACATGCAAGCAAGATTCCACTGAAGATTATCCAAAAACGACTGGAACAGCACATCAGCAGAGAACTGCCAGAAGTCCAGGCTGGGTTTAGAAGGGGTTGTGGTACTAGGGATATTGTTGCTGATGTTAGATGGATCTTAGCTGAAAGGAGGGAATACCAGAAGAATGTCTATCTGTCTTTCATTGATTATGTAAAGGCATTTGACTGTGTGGATCATAACAAACTGTGGCTGACTCTGAGAAGAATGGGAATCCCAGAACACTTGATCATGCTAATGCAAAACCTATACTTGGACCAAGAGGCAGTCGTCAGAACAGAGCAGGGCAACACTGCATGGTTCAAAATTGGGAAGGGTGTACACCAGGGATGTGTCCTGTCTCCATACCTTTTCAACCTCTATGCAGAGCAGATTATCCGAGAGGCTGAGCTCTATGAGGAGAAGCGTGGCGTTAGGATTGGTGGATGATCTATCAACAATCTATGTTATGCAGATGACACAACCTTGCTCACTGAAACTGAGGAGGACCTCATGCACTTACTGCAGAGGGTCAAGGACTGCAGCCTTCAATATGGACTGAGGCTCAATGTCTAGAAGACAAAAATTCTCATCACTGGACCAATCGGTAGCATCAGGATGGATGGTGAAGAGATTGAGATTGTTCACAGCTTCAGTTTGCTCGGCTCCACGGTCAACACTCTTGGCACCAGTAGCCAGGAAATCAAAAAACGTATTGCGATGGGAAAGTCTGCTGTTAGGGACCTCTCTAAAGTACTCAAGAGCAACGGTGTCTCTCTGGAGACTAAGGTGTGCCTGATACAGGCCATGGTTTTTACAATCACTTGTTATGCATCAGAGAGTTGGATGGACAATGACTAGGGAGGATAGAAGGAGAATTGATGCCTTTGAGCTGTAGTGCTGGAGAAGAGTACTGAATGTACCATTGACTGCCAAGAAAACAAATAGATTCATCCTAGAGAGGGTTAAACCAGACTGCTCCTTGGAGGCAAGGATTCTGCGGCTTCACCTGACGTACTTTGGACATGTTGTAAGGAGAGACAGGTCTTTGGAGAGGACATCATGCTGGGCAGAGTGGAGGGACAGCGCAGGAGGGGAAGACCTTCTATGAGATGGATTGATTCAGTGACTGGGGTAATCGAGATGGATGTGTCAGAGGCAATGAGATTGGCACAGGATAGAGCAGGGTTTAGAGCTGTTGTACAGAGGGTCGCTATGAGTCACAAGGG
The DNA here is from genome assembly GCF_000299155.1 of Elephantulus edwardii. NCBI lineage: Eukaryota > Metazoa > Chordata > Mammalia > Macroscelidea > Macroscelididae > Elephantulus > Elephantulus edwardii. The sequence goes on along the minus strand of NW_006400201.1, from coordinate 860,894 downwards.
ACTCGAGGGCACATAACAACAACAATAGTAACTATAATCTTAAAAGCTTTCAACACCCATCAAAGATATAAATACTGGTTTCTCCCATTAAACATAAAGCCCTAAAAAGGTCTAAAGACTCAGTAAACAACAACTCCAAAGGACTAAAGACCACATGAGTCACAATCATCACTACTTATAAACCAGAAAAACTTGATGACGTCTAGCTTCCACTATTCACAGTTTTGGTAACAGTAGTAGGCTCTGGGCAGAGTGAGAGACAAAATGTATTACAAAATTCAAAATCATATTAAGTTACAGTTTAATGGTTTATTAAACTGGTGGGATCTTTGAACCTATCACCTTTAGGTATAGCTTAAACCATTAAATAATTCTAAGATCATATTTTACCCACCCATTATGTGTATCTATAAGATTAATAACCCCATGAGGAATGTACTCTCTAGAATAGCCAACCCAAACAAAATGGACAATATTTAATAGTGATAATTAAAAAATACAGGTCAGAGGACTATTAGGAGTAAGAGTGAAGGACGATTAAAACTTGAAATAGAGGGAGGAAGTGGTAAGATCATTTTTCCATTTTCCCAAAATAACATCTACAGAAATTATTGAAAGAAAAGGAATTCTGTAAACTTTTAACTAAAACAAATAAAATTGTTTAAAAAACACATAAAGTACAAAATAAATGGATATTCCCTTTAGAAATTTGTTAGAAAGCCTAGCTGGTCCTTGGCAAATTGAAGAAGTGAGAGAGTTACTACTGTTAGCACTTTTTTAGGTACAAGGCAAGATATCATTTAAAAAAAATATACAGCTGTAAGTGAACTTTATGAACAAAACTAAAAGAGCATTATCATTGGTTTGTGTAGAAAGTGTTCCTTTTTTTGTTTGTTTTTTTAATACTTACATTGTTTAAAATAATGTATTGGTGAAGTTTTTAAGGTATTTAAAGTGTTTTGAAATGAATATGATCATGTTTTATTATTTTCATAAAGGCTATGCATAGTTATAATCAGATAATTATGTTCAATATCTCAACGTACAGCAGTGTATGCAAGATACTAGTGAACAGTATGAAATAAAACTTAAAGTTTATAATATATGATTTTTACTTATTGCCACAGATGAATCTAGCAATAAGGATATCTGCACTTGGAACAACATATGCTTCATATTTAGTTATCAGTAAATAAAAGAATAAAATGTAAATTTTAAGCATCCTGCTTAAATATTTCTCTCCGGAAACAATCCAGTATCATAAAAATAAGGTTAATTTCTCTTCACTGATAAAATTCACTTTTGGTTCTGCTTACACACACATAAAATAAAGTGACGAATTGAAGCAATTATGAGATAATTCACGTCACCAGAAAAATTGTTTAAACAGAATGAAAGAACCAATTTCTTATCTCTTTTTTAAACATTAATAGATTATAAAGTAAAATATTAGTAAGGCATATAAATCAGTGTTTTCATGTTAATTTGAATTCTTATTTTGCAAATAATTTTTCAAGTGGCTTTGTAAAATTCCAATTTTAAAGTGGTATTTAGTACAGATTAGTGAGGGAGCTGTGGTGTCATAGTGAGTCAAGTATTAGGCTGCTAAACGACAAATTAATAGTTCAATCTACCAGCTCTTTTGCAGGAGAAAGAGAAGGTAATCTGTTCTGTTAGGTTGGACATCCCCAGAAACACAAAAGGCAGTTCTAGTACATTGGGTCTCTATGAGTCAGTTGTTGTTGTTATGTGCCATCGAGTCGCTTGCGACTCAAAGCTACCCTATGTACAACAGCCCTAAACTCTGTTCTGTCCTGTGCCAATCTCACTGTATCCGATACACCCATCCCGATTACCCCAGTCACTGAATCAATCCACCTCATAGACGGCCTTCCCCTCCTGCGCTGTCCCTCCACCCTCCCAAGCATGTTGTCCCTCTCCAAGGACCGGTCCCTCCTTACAAGATGACCAAAATATGTTAGATGAAGGCTCCAAATAGTTGCCTCCAAGGAGTCGATCTGTTTAACCCTCTCCAGGATGAATCTGTTTGTTTTCCTAGCAGTCCATGGTACCCTCAACACTCTTCTCCAGCACCACAGCTCAAAGGTATGAATTCTCCTTCTATCCTCCTTAGTCATTGTCCAACTCTTTGGTGCATAACAAGTGATATCAAAGACCATGGCCTGTATCAGACACACCTTAGTTTCCAGAGAGACACCATTGCTCTTCAATACTTCAGAGAAATCCCTAACAGCATACTTTCCCATGAAAATATGCTTTTTAATTTCCTGGCTACTGGTGCCAAGAGTGTTGACTGTAGAGCCAACTAAAGCTATGACCAATCTCAATCTCCACCATCCATCCTGATGCTGCCAATTGGTCTAGTGGTGAGAATATTTGTCTTCTTGACATTGAGCCTCAATCCATACTGAAGGCTGCAGTCCTTAACCCTCAGCAGCAAGCGCTTCAGGTCCTCCTCAGTTTCAGCAAGCAGGGTTGTGTCATCTGCATAATGTAGATTGTTGATAGATCTTCCACCAGTCTTGATCCCACATTTCTCCTCATAGAGCCTAGCCTCCCAGATGATCTGTTCTGCATACAGGTTGAAAAGTTATGGAAACAGAACACATGCCTGGCATATGCCCTTCCCAATTTTGAACCATGCAATGTTTCTTTGCTCTGTTCTGACGACTGACTTTTGGTCCAAGTACAGGTTTCTCATTAGCATGAACAAGTGTCCTGGGATTCCCAATCTTCTTAGAGTCAACCACAATTTGTTATGATCCACACAGTTAAATGCCTTTCCATAATCAATGAAACACAGATATACATTCCCCTCGTGTTCCCTGCTTTTAGCTAAGATCCATATAACATCAGTTACAATATCCCTAGTACCATGACCCCTTCTAAACCCAGCCTGGACTTCTGGCAGTTCTCTGCTGATGTACTGTTCCAGTCGCTTTTGAATAATCTTCAGTAGAATCTTGCTTGCATGTGAAATCAATGATAATGTTCTATAGTTTGCTCACCAGTAGAGCATCGTGGCTCACGTGTCGCAGCTATGAACTGGCTTTGACAAGCACTGTGGCAATTGGACAATTAAAACAGACATGGGGGGGAAGAAGAACGAACTGGGGATGAGCAACAATGAATGAATGAAAACCCAAAATCTCTGTAAATGTTCATTAAGACTAATAAAATTTAATTAAAAAAAGAAAAGATCACAAAAAAATAAAAAATAATAAATAAGAGATTAATTGAATTTTGAGTACATACACATCTTAATATGTGAAGAGGACACAGGACAGTAAAAAATCTGCTTCCAGAAACTAATACCAGCTGACTCTAGAATACTAGTGATTGACTAGTACGACTTACTAAGAAAATTTTGGAAAATCAGCTGTCACCATTATTGTGTACAGCATACTTAATTGAAAACAGTAAAGGAAAGAAGCCAGGATTCCAATTATTGTCATATTCTAATAATGTGGTCTAAGACTTGAAATAGAATATGACAAAGAAATGCAAAAGAAAGCAAAAGTATCAGGTTAATAAGAATATTGTTGTTATGGTTGTTGTTAAGTGCCATCAAGTTTCAGGCGACTCATAGCAACCCTATGAAGGAGAGTTCTCAACGCTAATAAGAATGTAGAAATGTTTAATATTTGAAAGGCTGGATGTAGGAAAGGTGAAGATGAATATTACTCAGTGTTCAACTTAAGAATCTGGGGGCTTTGGTAACAAACTTTGCGTACGTTATGCCAATTTTTTTCATCATATTTTCTTAGATAATTTTTGTTCATAGCATAACTTTTCCAATGACATTGTACATAAATATTCTGACTACATAAATTAGAAGAGCCATGTATATGCAGTGGCTAAAAGGCTTCTTCACAGGAAGATGCAGCAGGTAGCTTTTATAAAGGTTATAACCTTGGAAGTCCTATGGAGAAGTTTTACTCTGTCCTGTAGCGTTGCTATGGCTCTGAAACAATTCATTTAAGGGTTTGGTTTCTGTATCAAGTAGGCACTATGGTGCAGGATAAAACAGGTCTCAGATCTGTTGTTCATAGGGTTATTCCAAGTTGTAATCAACTCAAAGACTCATAACAGCAACACTGTTGGAGTATGTATTTCTTTTAGACATAAGTGACTCAGACTGACTATAGTTATAGAGAGTATAATTAAAGTTCTTCTCTTATGCATATTTCTGAATATGTCTGCATGTTTACAATTGCTCACACTAGTAGTTATTTTCTACTGCCTAATATTCTGTCAGGAGTTCAAGAGATGTGCTATATTTGATGAGTCTGCTGTCAGAGAGACCTCTCTAAATTATTTTGATGCAATCAGGTCAGTTCAATTTGAAGATTAAGGAATGTCTGATTCAGACCATGATATTTTCAGTAACTTTCTATCCATCTGAAAGTTGATCAATGGATTAGGATGACAGAAGAATTCAGGACTTTGAACTGCAGTATTGGTGAAGAGTACTAAATATCCCATTAATTACCAAAACAACAAATATAAATGTCTTGGAAAATGTGTAGCAAGTTACTCCTTGGAGACAAAGATAGGAAAGCTTCATCTCACCTACCTTGGGCATGATGCTAGGAAAGACTATTCATTGGAAATGCATATTATGCTTGGAAAGGTTGAGGGTCAGAGATAGGAAGACTTCCTATGAGGTAGATTGGTACAATGACTACAAGCAATAGGCTCAAGTGTGTCAGAAATTATGAGGATGACAAAGATATCATAAGGTCAAGATTTGTAGTTTATACAGTCACTATTAGTTGCACTCAGCTTGACATTACCTAGTGAACAGCAATATTCTTTATTTTTTCTCATACACAACTTCACTTCATTACTCTTAGTATAACTAATTCTACTTCTTTTCATTGATAAATAAACATCTCTCATAGTATAAGAGTTGTATTCAATTTTACTTTAATAATGACCATGTAGGTAATATAGAGAAAGGAGGTGAAATATTTAAAGGTGTTTTTAATAATTGGTGCAATGTGAAAAAATAAATTCCTCATTGATGTCTCTTAAAAACACACACACACACAAGATCTCTAAGTCTGATTCTTACTTGTTGTTGTTTGTTGTTATGTGCCGACGAGTCCCTTGCGACTCATAGCGACCCTATGTAGAACAGCCCTAAACCCTGCTTTATCTTGTGCCAATCTCACTGCCTCTGACACATCCATCCCGATTACCCTAGTTACTGAATCAATCCACCTCATAGAGGGTCTTCCCCTCCTGCGCTGTCCCTCCAC
>NW_006400201.1:842822-855111 GCF_000299155.1 Elephantulus edwardii | reverse complement strand
TTGAGCCTCAGTCCATATTGAAGGCTGCAGTCCTTGACCCTCTGCAGTAAGTGCATGAGGTCCTCCTCAGTTTCAGTGAGCAAGGTTGTGTCATCTGCATAACACAGATTGTTGATAGATTGTCCACCAATCCTAACGCCACTCTTCTCCTCATAGAGCTCAGCCTCTTGGATAATCTGCTCTGCATACAGGTTGAAAAGGTATGGCTTCTTATTTAAGTGACTTAAAATATTAAAACTAGAGAGTGAAACCAAGATGCTCCTTGGGGGTAAAGATTCTGGATCTCCATATAACATATTTTGTGCATGTTGCAAGGAGACACCAGTTATTGGAGAGGGACATTATCCTTGGGAGGATGGAGAGACAGCATGAGATAGGAAGACCCTTGATGAGATAGATTGACTTAGTGATTGGGTTAATGGGGATATATGTGTCAGAGACCATAAGTTTGGCTCAAGATAGAGCATGGTTCAGAGCTGTTGTACATCAGGTTTCTATGAGTTGCACGTGACTCAACAGCATATAACAACAACAAAAACAACACATATTGCTCCTCTGTCCAATAAAGATGCTTCATGAGCTTGGCTTGTTACCAAAATGTTATGTGTCACACAAAGGAAACCACAAAATATCTGGTGATCTACTTCCAAAATATCTTTCATTGAAATCATAAGGTGCCATTTTTATTCTAATGTTCATAAATTTTTATTGAATGAGAACTGACGCAACGGCAGCTATTTCTATATTTATTGTTTTGAAATAATATAAGACGAAATATGGAGCAATTGAGCATAAATTGGATGTAGGACTAAAACCAAGGACTATGAACATCATTAAAGAAAAGCTTGGAAGAACTCTAGAAGTCCTACTCCACAATATAAACAGTCTTCCAAGCATCCTGGAAAACCTACAACCAGGAGAGGATAACATAGATGAATGGGACCGTCTAAGACTTAAATCGTATGCACATCCAGAAACTTCTCCAGCAGGGTGCAAAGAGAAGCCACAGATCGGGAAAAATATTTGGTACGGACATGTCTGACAAGGGACTTATATTTAGAATTTATAATATATTTGAGCACCACAACAAGATGAAGGTAAATAACCCAATTGAAAAATGGGCACAAGATATGAACAGACACTTCACCAAAGAAGACATTCAGATGGCAAACAAGCATATGAAGAAATATTTATAATCCCTAGCTCTAAGAAAGATGTAAATCAAAACGACTATGAGGTATCATCTCACCCCAGTAAGAATAGCACAATTTAACAGAACAGCAAACATCAAATGCTGGCGAGGTTGTGGAGAAACTGGAACCCTTATTCACTGTTGGTGAGTGTGTAAAATGGTGCAACCACTATGGAAGGCTGGCTGTATGGTGCTCTCTCAAAAAGTTGCAAATAGAAATACCATTTGACCCAGCAAATTCACTATGGGGAATTTAACCAAAAGAAACTATAATTGCCAGCCAAGCAGAAATATGCACATCAATGTTTATTGCAGCTTTGTTCACAGTAGCAAAGAGCTGGAAACAACCCAAGTGCACATCAACAAACGAATGGATAAAGAAGCTCTGGTATGTTCACAAAATGGAATTCTATACAGCATTGAAAAACAAAGAACTCATGAAATACTATGCAAAATAGATGACCCTGGAGGACATTATGCTGAGTGAAATGTCTCCGTCACAAAAGGACAAATATTGAATAGGGCCACTGTTGTAAAACAGGACTGTCATCAGGGTTGAGGTAAGACAAAAAAGTAGGGGAAGAATGATGTATATTGCATTGAAACAGATGAGGGAGAAATCTGTATAATAGGGATATATGAATGGGTATTCATGTCATTAGAGAAGTCCAGAGTGTAGGCTGCATAGTGGAGTGAACTTTGGGGGAAAAGAATTGCATAAAAATGAAAAAGTTTTTCTTTTCAAAGAGAAGAGTCTTTGCAGGGGGGAGGGGGAGGAGGTGGACATGGAGAAAAGTGCAACAGTGAATGACTGGAAACCCTAAGTCTCTGTAAACTTTCATTATAATTTAAAAAAAAGTGTTGTGGTTAGGTGCTGTAGAGGTGAGTATGACCATAACTATCCAATTAGCAATGGCTCTGAACTGTCATATCCTATACCTTCCTTACACTTCCTGACACCTTATAGCCTATTGCAGCAGTCTCCATGTCAATCTACCTGATCTTGGTTCTCTTCATCACTGACTCTATATCATTCTAAGCATAATGTCCCTCTCCAAGGAATAACCCCTCCTAGCAACATGCCATAAATAGATGAGGCACATCCTCAGCATTTGCCTCCAAAGAGCACTCTGGCTGCAACTTTCTCCAAGACATATTTTTTGTTCATTTGGTAGCCCAGGTATACTCAGTACACTTTCCTATTACCACATCTCAAAACCATCAGTTCTTCTCTCAGTCCTTCTTCATTTCCCAATTCTCAGATGCATGGCAGGTGGTCAGAAAGGCAATAGACCTCAATCATATGACCCTTAGTCCTCAAACTGACATCATGACACCTCCTCTCCTTAATTTGGAGAGTTCCCTAACTGCAAACTTTCTCAGTGCAATGCAGTGCATCCTCTGTTTTCCTGACGGCTCATACCAAGGGTGTTAAATGTGGATCCAAATAAGATGAAGTTTTCTACAGTTTTAATCTTTTCTCCATCTATTATGATGTTACTTATTGGTGCAGTGATAAGGATCTTTAGTTACATGAATTTGAGTTGCAATCTATATTGAAGGCTGTATTCTTTGAAATTCTGCGACAGCTGTTTCATGTTCTCATTTTCAGCAGCAAGAATTTGTCATCTGCATAAAACAGGTTATTGATGACTCTCTCTCTGATCCTAATGCCACATTCTTCTTAGCTTCCAGCTTCTCAAGTAATTTGCTAAGCATACAGATTGAATGTATATAGAGGGAGAATAAACTGTTGACCCACTCCCCTCTGAATTTTAAACTATGTAATATTTCCTTATTCTGTTCGCACAAAAGCCTCCTGGTCTAGACATAGGTTTCACATGAGCCTGATTTAATACTCTGGATTCCCATTCTTCTCTGTCTCTCTGTCTTTTTTATTTTATACTTAGTTGTTTGTTGTTTCTGTTGTTTTAGATTGCTGTCAAATCGAACACAACCCGTAATGACTCTATGAACAAAAGATCTATTGCCCTTCTATAACTATCATCGTTTCTCCAAGTTCATAGAGTTTCCATAGGTATGTGGTTTAGGAAGTGGATGCCACCTTTGCTTTCAAACCTGTTTTACAACCAGGAGCTCCACCAAACACTGTCTACTCTGGGAAACCATTTTGGCATTTGACATCCCACTGGCACAGGGTTCAGCATAACAGGAAACCAAGATTATCTCAGTTCAGCAAATTGACAGAGTGATGTAAAAAGTAGAAGAATGTTCCTCCAAAATATAACACTAGTCTCACTTAGCAGTGGTTCCGTGCTGTCAAGTTGAATATGACTCATAGTGACCCTATAACCAAAGACCTGAATCCTGTTCTATAATTAACATAATTTCTCCATGTTCATAAAGTATCCAGAGCCATCTGGTTTAGGGAGTGCATACCACTCCTGCTTCCAAAACTGGATCAATCTGAAAGCTCCTGCAAACACTGTTCATGATGGGTAACCATTATGGTATTTGACACAACTATGTCACAGTGTTCTGCATCACAGCAACTCCAGGTTACTTCAGCACAGCAAATAGACAAATGACTGCTGTACTACTTAAAGAATGTTCATCCCAAAGTTAGTTTTTAGAGTGGAACCTCTCTACAGAAGCCGACAGGTCAGCCACAGACTTAGGCCAACACTAGTAATTTTAAAGACATGCTCAACAAATGCTGTTAACTATCATAAACAAGTTAGATAATGTGCTGTTAGGTCATTGTTGACTAAATTGGGCAAAAGTCCAGTCGATGACACCCATTTGTAGAGGGGCAAAAACAGTTACACAAAGGAAGACTTTCATTATGTAACCCTCATTAAGACACGAGAAACCAGCTTCTAGTGTGGAATCACTCCACCGGAACCTCCATGTCAGCCTCAGACAAAGTTCAAATACATTGTTTTTCACAAAGTACTCTTCCCATTTCCTTCACCCCATCCACCATCGAATTGTGTAACCTTATCATTAACACCTCATACCTCCGTCCATCCTCACCCCTCTGCTTCCACCCTACCCCTCTCCCTCCACCTTGGCTTCTCATATTCATTCTATAATAATGGTTTTATATAGTGTTTGTCCTTGTGGGACTGAGTTAGTTCACTCAGCATAATGCTCTCCAGTTCCACCCAAGTTAGGGAATAATTTACAAAATAATAGTTCCTGCGTGCTGCATAGTATTCCATTGTGTGAATGTACCACAAGTTTTCAATCCATTTGTTTGTGGTTGGACATCTGGGATGTTTCCATGTTCTCGTGATGGTGAATAAAATGAACATTGGTGTCCAAGTCTCCATTTGAGCTTTAGTTCTCCTTTTCTTGGGGTATATTCCAAGCAATGACAGGATTGGATCAAATTAAATTTCTACATTCAGCTCTTTGAGGAAGTGCCAAATGAAATTTCTATGTTCACCTTCTTGAGTAAGTGCTAAACTACCTTCTAGAGTGGTGTACCATTTTACAATCCCACCAATAACATATAAGACTTAGATCTTGCAGTATCTTCTCCAACATTTATTATTTGCTGTTCTGTTAAACTTCATCTCTGCTATTAGAGTGAGATGGTATCTTCTTGTGGTTTTGATTCACATCTCTCTTATTGCCAGTGATTTTGAGTGTTTTTTCTGTTGCCCATTCGAATTTCTTCCTCTGTGAAAATTCTTTCCTGTCTTGTAAGCTTTTTTTATGAGACTCTTGTCTGAGATGGTATTAGAAAATGTTCCCAGTCTGTATGTTTTCTTTACGCCCTGTTGGAAAAAGCTTTTGATGCACAGAGGGATTTAATCTTTAGAAGGTCCCATTCATCAATTTTATCCTCTTCAGATTGTGAATTTTGGCTGTATTATGCATTCTCTTTATACTGTAGACTAGGACTTTTAAGCTTGATCCCAGTTTGTCTCTCATGAACTTTATAGTTTTGGGCTTTACATCTATGTCTCTGATCCAACTTGCACTGATATTTGTGTAAGATGTGAGATGTAAATCCTGTTTCAGCCAGTAGCAGTCTAGTTTTGTCAGCACCATTTGTTGAAGAGGTTGTCATTTCCCCATTTGATAGGTTTGATTTCCTTGTCGAATATAAGTTGACCATAGATATTTCTGGGTTCTCAATTCTATTCCATTGGTCTAAGTGCCTGTCATTGTACCAGTACCATACTACCACTGTTTAGTAAGTTTTGAGGTCACTCACAGAGGACTATGCCTCCCACTTCAGTTTTGTTTCATGTATCTCATTTTGTGGTTGGCTATTGTAAATGGTATTGCTTTCTTGATTTCCTTCTTGAGTTATCTCTGTTACTGTGGAGGAATCCCACTGATTTTTTTTTAATATTGATCTTATATTCTGCCACTCTACAAAATTGGCCTACTAGCTCTAGGAGGGTTTTGTTGTTATTGAGTCTTTGGGGTTTTCCTGTGTACACTATAATATCATCTGCTTATATATTATATAGTTTAACCATCTCTTTGCCAATCTGGATGTCTTTTATTTCCTTCTCTTGGTGTATTGCCCTAGCAAGCACTCCCAATACAATATTGAATAGAAGTAGTGACAGTGGGCATCCTGACTGGTGCCTGTTTGCAAGGAAAATGCTTTTAGTCTTTCTCCCTTGAGCATGATGTTGGCTCTTGGTTTTGTGTCTATACTTTTCACTATGTTGAGAAAATTATCTTCTATCCAATTTTGCGAGTGTCTTAATCAGGAAGGGGTATTGAATTGTGTCAGTTACCTTTTTTTTGCATCAATTACTAAGATCATATGATTCTTTTTACTTTGTTAATATGGCAAATTACATTTATTGTTTTCTTATGTTGAACCATCCTTGCATATCTGTTATGAATCCCACTTGGTCATGGTAAAATTTTTTATGTGCTTTTGGATTCTATTGGCTAGGATTTTGTCAAGGATTTTGCATCTATATTCAGGAAAGATACTGGTCTGTAGTTTTCTTTCTTGGTAATATCTTTGTCTGGTTTTGGTATTAGGGTTATGCTTGCTTCATAGAATGACTTTGGGAGTGTTTCTTCTTTTTCAATTTTTTAAAATAGTGAATGTTTGTTTGAATTCAGCTGTGAAGCCATCTGTTTCAAGACTTTACTTATGAGGAATACTTTTTATGACCTTTTCAATCCCATCTTTTGTGATGGGTCTGTTCAAATGTTCTATATATGTCCTTGTCAGTCTTGGTAGGGAATGAGTTTCAAGGAATTTTTCCACTTCCTTTAGGTTTTGGACCCATTATTCTCAATGCTAAACATAGCTTGTTATTATCCACACAGTCAAATGGTTTTACATAATTAATAAAGCATAATTAAATATTCTTCTACTATTCTTCATTTTCAGGTAGGGTCCATCTGACTTCAACAATGATAGGCCTGGTACCATGGCCACTTCTAATCTCGCTTTCACTTCCGGCAGTTCACTATGTATGTAATGTTCTAACCATTTTTTAATGATTTTTAGCAGTATTTTGCTTCCATCTGATATTAATGATATATTCAATAGTTTCTCCATTCTGTTGGATCATCATTCTTGGGAATGGGAACAAGTATGGACCTCTTCTAATCTATTGACCAGACTGCTATCTTTAAAATTTTCTCTAAAAGTTTCACTAGAGCATTGAGAAGCCAAAACAAAGGGAAAATATGTGGAAGTAAAAGAGCTGAGCAGAAGTTTATAAAGGCAGCTTGAGAAGACAAAAGAAGGTATTAAAATAGAATATACAGAAAGCTGTTATTGGTGACTAAACTTGCTCTGTATTTCTCAAGCTGAATGAAATGAAAAACAGATTTAACCTTTGAGCTGTAATATTAAAAGATGTTATGAGCAATAAACTGAATGATCCAAAAAGCATTCAAAAATGTAGGGAATACACAAAACTACTGTATCAAAAAGAATTGCCTGCCTGACTCCGAAAAATTTCATGAAGTTTCATATAAGCATAAATCAATGAAGGAGGAATCACAAGCTGCATTTACGGCATTGGCCAAAAATAAGGCTCTAAGAATCAGTGGGATATAATTTGACTTGTTCCAATTAAAAGAAGTAGTCTCGGATGTGCTCACCAGTCTATGCTAGTAAATTTTGAGAACAGCTGTCTAGCCAACAAGTTGGAAGAGATCCATACAAGTGTTAGTAAGTCCTAACCATCAAAACTTACTAAAATTAAGGAAAACAGGAGGAAATTATTTTCAGGGAAGAGCGACTATTTCTAATACAGAACAGAGTCTATACTCATTGCTATCTTATAGGTTCGTAACAGGCATAATAACTAGCCTCCGTTATATTTGTGAGTTTATTAATCTTTGCAAGGGAGACTATCTTTCTTTCAAGAAGCAGTTCATAGATTCAAATGACCACATTTTATGCACTATATCAGATGATATTTCTATATAATATCTAAATAAACAAGTTTTAAAAATACTTTTCATTTGAATTGCCTTTGCATTTAAAAAAGAGTTTTATATGACTTTGCCTAATCAAATCCATCCCACCACCATCAAGTTTACTCAGGCAAATAGGATCCTCTACTGAGTTCCCAAAGTTGTTAAACTTTTCCCAACTGATGTTCTTGTGGATGTGAATATTCGATCTTTGGTTAGTTGTCTCTGATGACTTACTGATAAGGAGTTGTGCTTTAACTCAAAGGTACAATGGTTGGATCCACCAGCTGCTCCAAAGGAGAATGATAGGAAACCTTTTTCAGGAAGATAAACTGCCTTGAAAACACTTGGAGTATGATCTATGCGTTTATTCCATATGATGATACACAACAACTATCTAATACATTACATACTATGGTCCAGGGATTTTCATGTAAAATTAAATTCTGACTCTATGCTAATGACTAGAGACCAAATGAGCTGTGGACATCATCAAGGATATCATCCATAAAAAGAGCAAAAGTTCAATACAAAGACAGAGGAGAGAGGAAAAACTGGAACGAATATCAGAAGAGATGCTGAAAATTACACTAGGGCCTTGAGAAGCCAAAGCAAAGGTGGAACATGCTAAATAAAAGAAATAAACAGAAGATTTCACAGGGCAGATCAAGAAGACAAAGTGAAATATTTTAATGGAATGTTCAGAGAGCTAGAAATGGAGAATAAAGAAACTGAAGAACTCACTCTGCATTTCTCAAGCTGAGAGAACTGAAAAACAAATTTAAAACTCAAGTTTCAATATTAAAAGATGATATGGGCAGTGTGTTGAATGACCCAGGAAACATTAAAAGAAGACGGGGGGAATATACAGATTTACTATACCCAAAAAGAAGTACTGACAGACTCTGAAAAATTACAAAAAGTGCCACATCAACAGAAATCTATGGTAATAGTGGAGGAAGTTGAAGCTGTATTGAAGGCATTGGCAAAATAAGGGCCCAGGAATCAAGTAGATACCAACTGACTTGTTTCCATTAACAGATGCAGCCCTGGACATGTTTATCAGACTATTCCTGATAGTCTATGCCTGTAGAACAGCTGTCTGGCCAATGAATTGGAAGGGGTCCATACTTTCTCCCATTCCCAAGAAAGATAATCCAATAGAATGTGGTATCCATCAAACAATCTCATTAATATCACATGCAAGCAAAATTGTGCTGAATATCATTAAAAATGGCTAGAACCATACATATATTGAGAACTACAAGAAGTGCATGTAGGATTTAAGAGAGGCCATGGCACCAGAGACATCATAATTGCTAGTGTCAGATGGATCCTGTCTTAAAGAAACGACTCAAAAAAATGTCTCTATATATTTTATTGCCTATGGAAAGACATTTGACTTTGTGGATCATAACAAGTTATGACGAACATTGAGAAGAATGAGAATCCTAGAGTACTAAATTCTGCTTATGTAAAATCTATATACAGATGAGGAGGCTATTGTGCAATCACAACATGGAAACACTGTTGTTGTTGTTGTTGTTATGTGCCATGCAGTCACCTGTGACTTACAGTGACCCTATGTTTAACAGTCCTAAACCCCGCTCAATCTCTTGTCAATCTTACTGTCTCCAAAACCCCATCCCCATTACCCCAGTGACTGAATCAATCCATCTCATAGAGGGTCTTCTTCTCCTGAGCTGTCCCTCTAGCCTTCCAAGCATGACATCCCTCTCTAAGGACTGATCCTGCCTTACAACATATCCAAGGTATGTCAGACAGAGCTTGAGAATCCTTGCTTCCAAAATCAGCCTGGCTTTACTTTCTCCAGGATGAACTTGTTTGTTCTCCTATTAGTCCATGATATATTCAATACTCTTCTGCAGCACTGAAACTCAAAGGCATCAATTCTCCTTCTATCATACCTAGTCATTGTCCAGCTCTCTGATGCATAGCAAGTAATTACAAAGATCAAGACCTGTATCAGGTGCACCTCATTGTTCTTCAGTACTTTGGAAAGGTCTCTGACGTCAGACTTTCCCAGTGCAATTCATCTTTTACTTTTCTGGAGGCTAGCACCAAGAGTTGATTGGAGAGGTAAGCAAAATGAAATTGTCAACAATCTCAATCTCTTCACTATCTATTATGATGCTGCCAATTGGCCCAGTGGTAAGAATCTTTCTTTCTTGATGTTCAGATTCAATACATACTGAAGGCTGCAGTCCTTGACCTTCTGCAACAAGCGCTTTAGGTCCTTTTAAGTTTTAGCAAGCCGGGTTGTGTCATCTGCATAATGTAGATTGTGGATGACTCTACTTCCAATCCTGATGCCACACTTCTCATAGAGCCCAGCCTCCTGGATAAACTGTTCTGCATATAGGTTGAAAAGGTGTGGAGATAGGACAGACACATCCTTGCTTGTTTGTCAGATAATTCTATAAATTTGAACAATCAAATTAAGAAAGACTAGGAAGAAGAATTGGCCATCCACTTCTGAAAAAGCAGGGCTTCAAAACCCCTATGTACAGCAGAGCATATTTAGACTAGCAGATATGGCAACTGAGGCTGAGCCCTCAAGTATGGAAACACACAGGAGGAAGAACAGCTGTAAGGAAACACCATGTGGTTTAAAATTAAGAAAGGTATTTTATTTAAAAAAAATCTGTATGCTGAACAAATTATTCAAAAACCTGAACTCTAAGAAGAAGGATGTGATTTCACAATTGGAGGAAGACTCATCAATAACCTACATTATGCAGATGATACAATTTTCTGGCTGACATTGAGGAGGACATGAAACACTTGTTGCAGAAGATCAAAGTACATAGTCTTCAATATGAATTGTATCTCAATGTTTGGAAAACAAAAATTCTTACTAATGGACTGACAGGCAACTATAGGCAATGACAGTTGAAGAACACATTGAAACTGTTAACAACTTCATCTTACTTGGATCCACAATCAACAACCTTAGTAACAGCAATAACAGCAGTAACAGCAGTCAGGATATCAGAAGATTAATTGCTCTGGAAATCTCTTCTGTCAAGGACCTCTCCAAATTATTCAGGATCATTGATGTCAAATTGATGATTAAGGTGCCTCAGGCCATGACATTTTTGATCACTTGCTATATACATCTGAGAGTAGGACAATGAATAAGGGTAACTTAAGAAGAATTAATGCATTTGAACTGTAGTGTTATAGAAAAATACTGAATGACCCATGGACTGTCAAAAGAATAAACAAATACATCTTGGAGAAAGTGAAGCCAAGGTGCCCCTTGGAGGCAAGGATTATAAAGCTTCACCTCACATGGCTAGGGCATGTTGCTAGAAGAGGCTATTCCTTGTAGATGGACATCATACTTGTAAAGGCACAGAGTCCTCTAAGAAGTGGAAGACCCTCAACCATGTGGATCAACACAGTAACTAATGTAATGGGATCTGTTGTGTCAGGAAGTGTGAGGATGACACAAGATGTTGTTGATTGCCTTTGAAATGAGCACGACTCATAGGGACCCTATGGACAAAGTCCCTCTGATAGTGCAGGATTAAAATTTGCTATTCGTGGTGTTGATATGGGTTTATACTCAACTCAATGGCACTTAACAAGAACAACATAGGGCAATTTATTCTTAAAAAGTTTTTGCTTTGTATATTCGTTTAATAGTTACAGCTTACTTTCATTTCTGGACCATTTTGTCTCTTGTATAATTATGGAACAAATATTCAGATCGGTCTTTCTATCAAGGAGACCTCAAATTTGCTCTTAGTCTGATGAACATGAAATTTTATGCAGTCATACAACTTTAAGTTTAATAATAGCACATATCATAGAAGAACTTGTTTCTATAAAGAAAAATTTGGCATCAGTATTGGGGAAAGCCTTATTAACAACCTTCATTAAGCAGATGCCACAACTTTGCTTGCTTTTAGTGAGAAGAATATGAAGTGCTTCCTTCAGAAGATCTAACACTACAGCCTTAGGTATGGATCTTAATAGCTAGCAAACAAATGTCCTCATCACAGGACCAGCAACAGCATTACCTAGATAAAGGATTAAAGGTGTCAATGATTTAATCTTGTTTGGATAAACAATCAACACACCTGGTACCTGCAGTCAAGAAATCAGAAGTGATGCCTTCCTGTGGTGGTGTTGAAGGGTAGTACCGAATATACCATGAACTGACAAAATAACATACATGTCTTAGAAAAAAATGCATACTGGGTGCTCTTAAGAAGAAAGGATGATGAAATGTTGTCTCGTGTACTCTGTACATGTTGTTACAAGGTGTCCTCCTTGGAAAAGAAGAGTGTGCTTGAAAGAGTAGATGATAGTGAAAGAGAGTCCTTCACAAGGTTTTGAACACAATGACTATAGCAATGAACTCGACTGTAGAAGCATAGAGAGGATGGAGCAGGATAGGACAGATGAAAGAGCTGTATTTCATAGTAACTATGAGTTGTAGTTGGCTCAAAGACACCTAAGAACAGCAATTCATTTATCTTTTCCAGTCACTTAATACAAATGGAATCACAAAAATGTGTTCTCTTGAATCTGACTTTGCATGTTTACATTTGTTGTTGGTGTTATTGTTGTTATGTGCCATCGAGGCGCTTGCAACTCATAGTGACCCTATGTACAACAGCCCTAAACCCTGCTCTATCCTGTGCCAATCGAACTGTCTCTGACACACCCATCCCGATTACCCCA
>NW_006400201.1:839514-841694 GCF_000299155.1 Elephantulus edwardii | reverse complement strand
CTTGTATGTGAAATCAATGATCTTGTTCTGTAGTTTCCACACTCAGTTGGGTCACCCTTCTTTGGGATGGGAACAAATATAGACCTCTTCCAGTCAGTTGGCCAAGTGGTTGTTCTCCAGATTTCTTTGCACAACTTTAGGAAGTGTAATAACCAAAATGTGTTTTCTTGTTATGCACCATTAAGTCACCTGCAACTCATAAGAACCTAAGGTAAACTTGCTCCGAACTCTTCTCTATTCTGAGCCAGTCTCCCTGTCTCCAACACACTTACATTCATTACCACAGTTACTGTGTCAATTAATCTCATCTGGGGTCTTCCTCTCCAGTGCTATACCTTTAATCATATAACCATGATGTCCTTCTCCAGGGACTAGTCCATCCTGGTCACATGTCCAAAGCATGGAAGACAAAGTTTCCAAATATTTGCCTCCAGAGAGCATCCTGGTTTCATCCTCTGCAAGTTAAACCTGTTTATTCTCTTGCCAGTCCATGGTATGTTCAATACGCTTCTCCAACACCAAAAGTCAAAGCCATTATCTGTTCTGATACACAAAAAATTATTACAAAGCTGATGGCCTAAGTCAGACCTTAGTCTCTAGATTGATATCGTTGCTCTAAAGTACTCCGGAGAAGTCCCTGACAGTAGACTTTCCCCATAGCAATTCTTATTTTTTATTTCTTGACTGCTGTTGCCAGTGTTGATAGTTGAGCTGAGCAAGCTGAAATTGTTGAAAATCTCAATCGCTTCTCCATATATCATGGTGCTGCCAATTGGCCCAGTGGTGAGAATCTTTGTCTTCCTGATGTTAAGCTTCAATCTATATTGAAGACTGCAGTATTTGAATTTTTGCAGTAAATGCTTCAGGTCCTCCTTAGTTTTAGTGAGCAGGAGTGTGTCATCTGCATAAGGTGGGTGTCTGATGAGTCTTCCTCCAATACTGATGTCACATTCCTCTTCATAAAGTTCTACCTCCCAAACAGGCAATCTGTTCTGCAAATAGATTTAAAAAGGTACGGAGAAAGGACACAACTCTGATAGACTTCTTCACTAATTTTGAAACATGCGGTGTTTTCTGGCTCTGTTCTGACATCAGCTTCATGGTCCAAGTACAGGTTTTGCTTGAGTAGAATAAAATTTTCTTGGATTCTGATCTTCTCAAGGCTAGCCAGAATTTGTTCTGATCCACATGGTCATATGCCTTTGCACAGGCAATGAAGCACAGATAGATATTTCTCTGGTACTCTTTGCTTTCAACCAAGATCTATCTGGCATTAGAGATAATATCTCTGGTGCCATAAACTCTTCTAACCTAACCTGTTTTTCTGGTAATACTCTGTCAACTTACTATTCCAGTCATTTTTGGATCTTCAGCAGGATTTTGCTTGTGTGTGATATTAGTGATATTGTTCAATAATTCCATGCTCTGTCAGGCCACTTGTTTTGGAATAGGAATAAATATGGATCTCTTTGCGTATGGTGGCCAAGTAATTATCATCCAGATTTCTTAGCATACATTGGTGAACATATCCAGGGAAGCATTTGTCTGTTGAAATATGTCAATTGGTATTCCATTAATTCCTGTGCGCTTGTGTTTTGACAAATCTCTCAGAGTAGTTTGAACTTCCATCTTCATCACTATTGCCTCTTGATTATATGTAATTTTATGAAAGTCTTCTGTGCCTGTGAGCCTTTTTTTCCCTTTTTTAAAAATTTTAATTTTTTTTTACAGAGACTCTATACTCTTTTAATACTTCCTGGATCATTCCATTTTCTGCCTATAGCATCCTTAATTAATGCAACTCGAAGCTTAATTTTTTTCAGTTCTTTCAGCTTAATAAATGCTGAGCGAGTTAAGCACTTTTGGTTTTCCAACCCCATCTCTTTGCGTGTCTTATTTTAATACTTTTCATTGTCTTCCAGAGCTGCCCTTTGAAATCTGTTCTCTTAACTTCATGATTTCTTCCCTTTGCTTTGACACTTCTCAGTGTTCTAGTGCACTATTCAGAGTCTCAACAGAAGTTGAAGGGGTAGTGGTACTAGGGATATGGTAGCTGATGTTAGATGGATCTTGGCTGAATGCAGGGAATACCAGAGGAATGTCTATCTGTGTTTCATTGACTATGCAAAGGCATTTGACTGTGTAGATCATAACAAACTATGGCTGACTCTGAGAAGAAT
>NW_006400201.1:813078-838402 GCF_000299155.1 Elephantulus edwardii | reverse complement strand
TGATTAAGGTACTGAAAAGATGTAGCCTTTTTTAAAGATGTAGGTTTTTTTTAAACAAACAAACAAAAATGTATTTAGATGTAAAAATATGGAATGCTTCATGAATTTGCGTGTCATCCTTGCGTAGGGGCCATGCCAATCTTCTCTGTATTGTTCCAATTTTAGTATATGTGCTGCCGAAGCGAGCACTTTAAAGATGTAGTTTTAAAGACTAAGGTTACCTGACCCAAGAAATATTTGCAATTTCCTCATATATGTGTGAATACAGGACAATGTCTAAAAGTCAAACAAAATTGACTTCTTTGATTTTTGGTGTTGGTTAGTATTACTGACTATACTATGAAATTCCAAAAGATGAATAGATTTTTGTTTAAATAAGTCAAGTTAGAATACTTCTTAGAGACAAGGGGAGAGATATTTAGCCTTACCCACTTCAGGTATGCTATCAAGAGAGATCAGTCCCAGGAGAAGGCCATCATACTCAGGACAGTAAGCAGTTGGTGACAGAGAGGAAAGTCTTCAAGGAGATACATTGACACAGAGACTGCAATAATGACTTTGAGCTTAGTGGAGATTGTGTGGGTTACTAACGATTTTGAAAGTTTTCAATCAGTTTTACATAGTTTTCTGCTCAACACCTAATAACGTCAACAACCACCAAAAGGTCCACAGTTTGAACCCAAAAACCACTCCATGGATTAAAAAAACAAAAAGTATCAACCTATTCCTGAAAACATAAGTTTGAAAACTCTAAGGGCAGTTCTGCTCTACAGATTCTGTTCTCTAGTTTACGTAGTTAGAAGTGGGAATCAACCAAAGCAGAGAATTGCTGTTGATGTTGTCATTGTTTTTAATAGAGGGCAGACTTTGAAATGGGAAGATTACCCTGAATTATCAACATATACACTTTTTTTTAAAATCACAAATTCAAACTCATACTCAAACCAATTGCTTTCTAGTCACTACTAATTCATAGTAATGTTCCTTTGGGTGTCATGGGCTATAAATTATGACGGGAGTAATTTGCCCACCTTTCTCTCAAGAAACTGCTGATAGATTCAAAGTGGCTGAAATGTCTGACCTTTAGATTAGCAACCCAGAAAACTTTTTCCTACTTTGTTCAGAGAAGGAGATGCTGCTCCTGAAGAATTTTAAGGTCTAGCAACTCACTGAATTTAAAGATAAAGGAAGGTACATGATACAAGGAAAAAGGGAATTCCTAGAAACTGGAAAAGGAAACAGATTCTTCCTAAAACTTCCAGGAGGAATCTTTTAATTTTACTTTAGTAACACATTGTTGTTGTTGTTGTTAAGTGCCGTCGAGTCGTAGGTGACTCATAGCAACACTATGAAGGACAGTCCTCGACACTTGGGAGCCTTTCATCCTCCCTCCAGTTTCATAGGGTTTCCGGAGCAAGCTATTGTGGAAGTGGATGCCACTCCTCCTTCCAAGTAACACATTAGTCAGACTATTTTTTAAGCATTTATGCATTTATTGGTTCAATTACAAATTTCGCATACACTGTTTTCCCACACCTGATCTTTCTCATTCCCTTTACCGACTCCTTCCTCCACCCATCAAATTGTGCAACTCTATGATTAACCACCTCCTCTAGAAATACAAAATGGGATTAGAAAAGGTCATGACACTAGATGCTTTATTGCCGGTACCAGAGGAATATCTATCTGTGTTTCATTGACTATTCACAGGTATTTATTTGACTGTGTGTATCACTACCAATTATGGCTAACCTTGAGAAAAATGAAAGTCCTAGAATACCTGATTGGGTTTTTGCAAAACCTATACTTGGACTAGTAGCAGTCCTCAGAACAGAGCAAAGAAACATTACATGGTTTAAAATCAACACTGAAGTGTATCAGGGATGCATACTGTCTCCATACTTTCCTATCTATATGAAGAAGAGATCATTTGGGAAGGAGGGGTTTATGAGGAGGAATATGGTATCAGGTTTGAAGGAAAACTCATTAACAACAACCTATGTTATGCTGATGACACAATGTCCCTTGTTGAAACTAAGGAGGACTTGAAGTGCTTGCTGCAGAAGGTAAAAGACTGTAATCTTCAATATGATTGAAGATCAACAACAAGTAGATAAAGATTCTTACCACTGGGCCAATTGGCAGCACTGTGATGGATGGAGAAGAAATTGAGGTTATTAACAATTACAGCTTTCTGTACAATGAACAATCTTAACACCAGCAGTCAGGAAGGAAATCAAAAGATTAATTGACCTCTGTAGACTGAAAAACAACTATGTCATTATAAAGACTAAGGTGAGCCTAATCCAGGCCATTATCTTCCCAATTACTTGCTATTCACAGAAATCTGGACAATGACCAAGGA
This sequence comes from Elephantulus edwardii, assembly GCF_000299155.1. Taxonomy (NCBI): domain Eukaryota; kingdom Metazoa; phylum Chordata; class Mammalia; order Macroscelidea; family Macroscelididae; genus Elephantulus; species Elephantulus edwardii. Next base: position 836,037 of record NW_006400201.1, on the reverse strand, counting down.
TGACAGAAGAGGAATCTATGCCTTCAAATTGTAGTGCTGGAGTAGAGTCTTGACTATAGTTTTGTCTTGGAAAGAGTGAAACCGAGTTTCTCTTTGAAGGCTAAGATTTTGAAGCTCTGTCTCACATACTTTGGGCACCTGGTCATTGGAGAAGAACATCATGCTCAGAAGAGTGGAGAGGAAGAACTCAGATAAGATGGATTGATACAGTAACTGGGGCAATGAGGGTTGGTGTGTCAGAATGAATGAGACTTGCTTTGGGGTGGTCAGACTTCAGAGCTGCTGTACATAAGGTTGCTATGATTCACAGGCAACTCAATGATACATAACAATAACAAAACCCCACCCCTATCCATCCTCACCCCTCTGCTCCCACACTCCCCTCCTTGCATTATCATACATGTTTTAAAATAATAGTCTTATACACTACTTGTCCTTATAGGACTGAGTTAGTTCACTTAGCATAATGCTCTCCTAAATTAGGTAGTAATTAACAAAATCATAGCTCCTTTGTGCTGTATAGTATTTCATTGTGTGACTGTACCATAATTTTTTCAATCTATTATATTGTGGTTGGACAGTTGGGCTGTTTCCATGTCCTTTTCAGTTCTTCTTTTCTCAGGGCATATTTCAAGTAATTAAATAGCTTGGTCATATGGAATTTCTGTGTTCACCTTTTGGGGAAGTGCCAAACTGGCCTCCAGAGTGGTTTGCCCATTTAAAAACCCCACTAACAATGTGTAAGTTCCTATCTCACCACATCCTCTACAACATTCATTACTTGCTGCCCTGCTAAACTTTGCCACTGCTACTGGAATGAGATGATATCTCACTGTAGTTTTGATTTGTATCTCTCTTATAGTCAGTGATTTGAGCATTTTTTCATGTGTCTTTGGCTATCTGAATATCTTCCTCAGTGAAAAGTGTCAGACTTCTTACTACAAAATTAACAAAAAAAATAATTTGATAGCTTTTGTAAACAATACAGTTTTCAATAATTTTACAGCAGCTAAGAAAAGCAATACAATCATTGTTAAATTAATTTATCATACAGTATGTATCAATAGTTCTCCATTTATGTTTTTCAACAAAAATCTACTTTATGCAGTGAAACCCTCAAAATGCTTTCCTCAATGATTCAACCTCTAGTTACAAAGATTTGTACATAACTATACCTTTTTAAGCATTTTTAGAAGTTTTTTTATCTTCTTGATGTTATTAAGAATCATCAAGTCTAGCACTACTTATGCTGATCTTATGAACAACAAATCTGAACCTGTCTATCATGTGCCATCTTCACAATCTCTGACACACTAGAGCCCATGTTATAAGCACTGTGACAATATATCTGCCCTAGTGTCTACCTTCGTTTTACTATTCTTCCACCTTTCCAAGCATAATGTCCCTTTCCAAGAAATAGCCATCTCGAACAACATGCCCAAAGTATGTGATATGAAAGTTGGTTCTTTTTGGCTCTAAGTACAACTCTGGCTTCACGTTCTCCAAGACATATTTGTTTGCTCATTTGGAACTCCATGGGATATTCAGCACTCTTCTCCATCACCACAGTTCAAGGGCATTAATTCATGTGTCATCCTTATTCATTGTACAGCTCTCATCAGCATAACGAGTTATTGAAAGATTATGTTCTGAATCAAGTGCATCTTAGTCCTCCAATTGACATCATTGCTCATCAATAATTTCAAGACTACAGACTTTTCCAGTGTAATAAATCTCGTGATCTCCTTACTGTTGGTACCAAAGACATTGATTGTGGATCCAAGTAAACACAGTTGTTGAAAATTTCAATCTTTTCTCCATCTATCTTGACCTTCCTTATTCATTGATCCAGTGGAAAGAATGTTTTCTTTTTTTATTTTTTATTATTAAATTTTATAAGTTTTAATGAACATTTACAGAGATTTCGGGTTTTCATTCATTCATTGTTGCACTGTTTTCTCCACCCTCCTCCCCAGTTCGTTCTTCTTCCCCCCCCCCCAATGTCTGTTTTAATTGTCCAATTGCCACAGTGCTTGTCAAAGCCAGTTCTGATTAATCTCCTTTGTCAGTGTGTCCCTTGCCATTCCCTATCACTCCTCCCTGAGAGAGACTTCACCCTGATTCATAAGGAAAAGGGGATGGTGTATTCTCTTAGCTACTTCCTGCTGAAAAGGGACGCTGTGGGTTTCAGGGTGAATGTCTTCTCCCACTACTCTAAAGCGCCCCCTTGGCAGTAGGAAACACATAGACTATTATGGAGATTGATTTTGGAATTTAGATGCAATGTTATCAATTGTGCTTAGCCATACATGTTCATATCCTTGAAGATGTATCATGGAAGTGTTGCAGCCTAGAAGATACAAATTTAACTAACAAGTTAAAAGTGCATGAGTCAAAAATTGAAAAGCAATAATCTTCTGAGTAGAGGTTCTAATAGTGGCACAAATCAAGTTACAGAGGTAAGGTGGTTCCATTGCCATCCTTACTCTAACTTAATTCTTTTTTTAATTTAAATTTGTTATTAATTTCAGTGAAAATTTACAGAGGCTTTGGATTTCCATTCATTCATTGTTGGAGAAAAAGAAAGAATGTTTTCTTGACGTTGCAATGCAATCCATATTGAAGGCTACAGTATTTGTTCTTCTGCAGCAGGTGTTTCAAGTCTGCCTCACTTTCAGAAAGCCAGACTGTTATCTCTATAATGTCATCTGCATAAGGTTGTTGATGAATCTTCCTCTGATTTTGACACCACATTCATCTTAATAGAGTCCAACTCATCAAATAATTTTCTCAGCATAGAGATTGAATATATATGGAGAATGAATACAACTCAATGAACATCTTCTTAATTTTAAATCATGTCGTGTAGGTCAACATCAAGAAAACAAAGATTCTCACCAATGATGGGCAGCATCATGATATATAGTTAAGAGACTGAGATTGTTAACAGCTTCAGTTTGCTTGACTCCACAATAAGCACTCTTGGTATCAGCAGCCAGGAAATTAAAAGATGAATTGTACTGGGAAAGTCAGCTGTCAGGGACATCTCCAGAGTACTGATGTCAGTCTGGAGGCTAAGGTGCTCCTAATCCAGACCATAATCTTTGTAGTTACTTGCTATGAATCAGAAATTTGGACAATGACTAGGAATGATAGAAGGAGAATTGATGTTTTTGAACTGTGGTGCTGGAGAAGAGTACCATGGACTGCTAGGAGAACAAACAGGTTTATTCTAGAAAGGATGAAACAAGGCTGCCTCTTGGATGTATGGATTCTGAAGCTTCATCTGGCATACTTTGGGCATGTTGTGAGGAGGGTCCAGTCCTTGGAGAGGGACATCATGCTTGAGAGGGTGGAGGGACAACATAAGAGAGGAAGACACTAGAGGAGATGCATTGATTCAATTTCTGGCGAAATGGGGATAAGTGTGTCAGAGACAATAAGATTGGCATGGGATAGAGGAGGATTTAGGGCTGTTGTACATAAGGTCACTATGAGTTGCAGGTGACTCTATGGCACCTAACAACAACAACAACAACAACATATTAAGTATGTGAACATTTTTGTATATGTTACAGTATGCATTTTTGTTTTCCTGGCTGCTAATGTTTTCAAATTGCAAGTATTATAAAATTTTCTAGTGTTTGGAAAATGTAGGAGAGGAAGACCATGGGTGAGATGGACTGAGACAGTAAATGGGGTAATAGGAACAAGTATTTTGAAGACAGTGAGATTGGCTCAGGTAGGACAAAGTTCAGAGCTATTATGCATATTATCACTGTGAGTCTCAGGTGGGTGCTAGAAACTTCCAGCTGATGTACATCACTGACACAACAGAATAATGCCCTAGGTAAGGGTTATGTCTCCCCTGAATCCAAGATATTGGTGTTTCACACTTGGTCTGAGGTCCACAAGGTATAAAGCTGAAAATTAAGAGATACAGATCTGGACATGCTCACTGGTCTATGCCAGGAAGTTTTGAGGGCGACTTCCTGGCCTACTGACTGGATGAGATCCATATTTGTTCCCATTCCCAAGAAAGGAAATCCAACAGAATGATAAAGCAATTATAAAAAAATTATAAAACAATATAATTAACATAATTTGCAATCTAATACTGCTGAAGATCATTCAAAATGAGTAGAACAATCAGTGGACAGAGAATTGCCAAGAAGCTATAGTTTGAAGGATACTATTGCAGTCAGATGGATCATGACAGAAATCAAAGAATATAAGAAGAATGTCAATTTGTGCTTTATTACCTATGCAAAGGCATTAAACTATATGGATCATAACAAATTATAGTTAATATTTGGAATCCAAGAACACATTATTGTGCTTATGAGAAGTCTATACAAAGAAGCTATTGTACAGAGCAAGATGCCTCTGTTACTGTTGTTGTTATGTGATGTTGAGTCAATTGCATCTCATAGCAAACCTGTGTAAAACAGCCCTAAATCTTCCTCTATCTCTGTCCTCCAGTGACTGTTACTCTAGTCACTGAATCAATCTACCTCATAGAGGGTCTTCCCCTCCTCTGCTGTCCTTCCACCCACTCAAGCATGACATCCCTCTCCAAGGACTGGTCCCTCTTTGAAATATGTCCAAAGTTGTAATTAAGTAATTTTGACAAGCAGGTGGAAGCACATTGAAAAAAAAAATTGTCCTTGTAGGTGTATTGACACATGTCAGGTGATTTTAGGAAAAATACAGGGCAAGGAAACACTGCATGGTTCAAAATTGGGAAGGGTATATGCCAGGGCTGTATACAGTCTCCATACCTTTTCAATCTTTATGCAGAATAGGTTATCCGGGAGGCTGGGCTCTACAAGGAGAAATGTGGCATCAGGGTTGGAGGAAGAATCATCAACAATTTGCGTTATGCATATGACACAACTTTGCTTGCTGAAACTGAAGAGAACCTGAAGCACTTGCCGTGGAAGGTCAGAGACTGCAGTGTTCAGTATAGATTGAGACTCAATATAAAGAAAACAAAGATTCTCACCACTGGGCTGATTGACAGCCTCATGATGGATGGTGAAGAGATTGAGATTGTTCACAGTTTTGGTTTGCTTGGATCCACAGTCAACAATCTTGGCACCAGCAGCCAGGAAATTAAAAGACGTATTGCGATGGGAAAGTCTGTGGTTAAAGACGTCTCTAAAGTGCTGAAGTGCAAGGATGTTAGTCTGGAGACTAAGGTGTACCTGATACATGCCATGGTCTTTACAATCACTTGCCATGCATTGGAGAGCTGGACAATGACTAGGGATAATAGAAGGAGAATTGATGCCTTTGAGCAGTGGTGTTGGAGACGAGTATTGAATATACCATGGATTGCTAGGAAAACGAACAGGTTTTTTCTGGAGAGAGTGAAGCTGGGTTGCTCCTTGGAGGCAAGTATTCTGAAGCTTCGTTTGACATACTTTGGACATGTTGCAAGGAGGGACCAGTCCTTGGAAAGGGACGTCATGCTTAGGAAGGTAGAGGAAGATTCTCAATGAGATGGGTTGGTTCAGTGACTGGGGTAATAATGGGGGTAGGTATGTCGGAGATGGCGAGATTGGCACAGGATTGGCACAGGTCAGAGTTTAGGGATGTTGTACATAGGGTCACTGAGTCACAGGCGACTCAATGGCACACAACAATAACTACAAGAACATTTTGTTTTTATAATTAACTATATAGATACTTTGATAAAAAATTTGAACTAGTGTAGTGTTTCACCAAAAATTTAGACATAATTTTTGGGTCATTGCCTCTGGAAGTATTATCTTGTGCTCTTCCTCCAGTCCCTTAGTGATATCAACGACAAAATATGCCCACTTTTATTTTTCTGGAAGAAAAAGTATATGTGAAATTTGCTACCTTGACAGCAACCTGGGTAACATGCTCTGTTAGTAAGCATTGTTGTTGTGGTGGTGATGTACTTTCAAGTTGAAAGTGACCCATAGATAGCTAACCTTCCTTCAGGTTTTCAGAGGCAGTTCTTAACACAGTAGGAAACGGATCATTTTTTTCCCCCAAGGAGAAACTGGTGAATTTCAAGTGCATGTCTTCAGAATTGCAGCACAGCTTCTTATCACTAGGTCACCAGAGAAAAGAAATATTCCTGATGAGCATTTGTTGTATTTTTAGACACTCAGAATAAATATTACCCTAGGTGTACCTAGGTATATTTCAAGCATAAAAGGGTAGATAAATTAGTTTGAAATAGCTATCTATTTTTGTTTACTTACTCTGGAAATCAGAACTTCCAAGAAAAGAAACATTTTGGGGCTGTATGAAACAAAAAAAAACCAAACAAAAACTAATGATTACCTCAGCAAGATCATTCAAAAGTGGCTAAAACGGTACATTAACAGGGAACTGCCAGAAGTTCAAGGGGGCGTTTAGAAGAAACTGGCTTCAGGGGTATCATTGCTGTTGTCAGATGGATCCTGGCTGACATAAAGCACATAATACCAGAAGAATTTATATCTCTGTTTTATTAACTATGCTAAAGTATTTGACTGTGTGGATAGTAACAAAGTATGGCTAACATTGATAAGAATGAGAATCTCAGAGCATCTAATTGTGTTCATACAATATCTGTAACCAGATTAAGAAGCTGTTGTCCAAGCAGCATAAATCTGCCTAAAATCAGGAAGGGTATGTGCCATGGATGTGTTCTTTCTCCATATCTATTCAATCTCTATGCTGAGCAAATAGTTCAAGAAGATGGACTTGATGAAGAGGAATGTAGGATTAGAATTGGAGTAAGACTGACAAACAACCAGCATTGTTATATATAGATGACATAATTTTTCTTATTGTGAGGAGACTGTGAAATGCTTGCTGAAGAAGATTAAGGATTATAGTCTTCAATGGATATTGTTGCTGTTAAATCAAGAAGTCAAAAATCCTCATCACTGGACCAATAAACAAAATCATGATAAATGTAGAGATGATTGAAGTTGTCAAATTTATCTTGCGTTAATCACTAGTAACTATCCTTGATCCTACCAGTCAGTCAGGAGGTGTATTTTCACTAGGCACATCTACTTTCAGGGATCTTTCCAAGTTATTGAAGAACAATGTCTGTCTAAGATTAAAGTGTGCCTGATTCAGACCATGATTTTTTTTCAATCACTTCCTATGCATCCAAGAGCAGGATAATGAATAAGGACGACAAATAATAATTGATGCCTGTGAGGTGTAGTGTTGGATAAGAGTACTGACTATCCCATGAACTACCAAAAGAACAGATATGTCTTGGTTAAAGTGCAGCTAGAATGTTCCTTGGAAGTAAAGATAGTGAAGCGTCCTTGATCGTATATTGAGACACCATACCATGTATGCAATATAATTTTAAGAGAAGCTATTCCTTGGAAGAGAATGCTTGGAATGGTGGGGAGTCAGAAAAAGATAGGCAGACTCTCAACAAGATGGATAAATACAGTGACTGCTGAAGTTGGCTTAATTGTGTCAGCGTTGATGAGGATAGTATAGGATAGTAGAGTTCAACTCTTGATAGGATACTACACATTTATACTTGACTTAAGAACACCTAACAGCAACTGAGAAAAATAGATTCTTGTATTGTGCATGTAAACTAAAACAAGGGAACTCTGATGGCTTGGTGGGCTGAAGTTGCACTGCTAACTCAAAGGATCCCTGTTTGAATCCACAATCACCTTCATGGAAGAAACATGGGATACCTACACCTATGCAATTTACTACCTCTTAAAAAAAGCTAAAGGATCATCTATGAGTTGATTTTGATCCAACAGTACACAGTAACAGCTAAAACAGGAAGCTCTGGTGGACTAGTGGTAAAAAGTTGCACTGCCATCTCAAAGACATATAGTGTGAATCCTTCAGCTCTCTGTAGGAGAAAGATTGACAATCTCCTTCCATATGATTACTGCATCTAAAAACCCTCTGGAGGCCAGCTATGAGTCAGTTCTTACTCAACAGTACAAAAATAACAAAATCAAAATCAGGATTCTGATAAACTTCACTGTAATTTTTCTTCTCTATGGATAATATCAAGTAGATAACTATCAAGATTAATATAATTTTTTCAATAATTTAATTTTTTAAATTAAAAATTATCTTGCAGTAGTTATCATATGTCATTAAGTCACTTGCAACTCATATGTACAACAGCCCTAAATCCTGTTACAAATTGTGCAAACTTTACTGTCTCTGACACATCTACCCTCATTAACCCAGTCACTGAATCAATCCATTTCATCGAATGACTTCCTCTCTAGCGCTCCACCCTTCCAAATGCGATGTCCTTCTCCAAGGACTGATTCCTCTTTGCAAAGTATGTCAAATGAAGCCTCAGAATCCTTGCACCCAAGGAGCAGCCTGACTTCACTCTCACTAGGATGAACATATTTGTTCTCCTGGAAGTCCATGGTTTATTCAACGCTCTTCCCCAGCACCACAGCTCAAAGGCAACAATTCTCCTTCTATCATCCCTAGTCATTGTCCAGCTCTCCGATGCATAGCAAGCGATTGTGAACACTATGGCCGGAATCAGGTGCACCTTAGTCTCCAGACTGATATTACTACTCTTCAGTACTCTGGATAAGTCTCTGATAGCGGACTTTCCTAATGCAATCCATGTCTTAATTTTCTGGCTGCTGGTACAAAGAATGTTGCTTGTAGAGCCAAGCAAACTAAAGCTGTTAACAATCTTAGTCTCTTGGCCATGCTGGCAATTGGCTCATTGGTGAGAATCTTTGTTTTCTTGATGTTGAGCTTCAATCTATATTGAAGGCTGCAGTCCTTGACCATCTGCAGTAAGCACGTCAGGTTTTCCTCAGTTTCAGTAAGCAGGGTTGTGTCATCTGCATAATGCAGGTTGTTAATGCATCTTCCTCTAATACTGATGTCACATTCCTCCTTATATAGACCAGCCTCACAAATGATCTGTTCTGCATATAGACTGAAAAAGTATAGAGACAATAGACATCCCTGGAATACATCCATTCTGATTTTGAACCATGCAGTGTCTCCTTGCTCTGTTCTGATAACTGCCTCCTGGTCCAAGTGTAGGTTTAGCATAAGCACAATCAAATGTTCTGAGATTCCCATTGGTTCTCAGATTCAGCCACAGTTTGTTGAGATCCACACAGTCAAACACCTTTGTATAGTCAATGAAACACAAACATTCCACTGTTACTTTTTACTTTCAGTCAAGATCCGTAGTTAAGGAATACTTGATAAATATACTCAAATAGAAAATGAAAGAATATTTGTTTCTTTTAAAAGATGACTTACATTTCTTTATAATTTCAAAATTATGAATTATTACTGGTAAGAAAATAAACAATATATACTATTTGCAATATGAATGTTGAGTAAATAACCAAAGACACTGGGGTATATAACGAAGAATGTGTCATCAAGATTGAAGACAGACTCATAAGCTATCTGTATTGTGCAGATAACATGGCATTGCATGCTGAAAATGAAGACAACCTCAAGCACTTCTTGAAAAAAAATCAGATTGAATCCTTTAATATGGATAACACCCCAACATCAAGAAAACAAAAGGCTGCAGTCTTACCATAGACTTATAGACTCAGCACAGAGTGTCACAATTTGTATTTTTGAGAGTCCCCTAGTTATAATTTTTCCAAGTCAGGTTTATTTGTTCTTTTGGCTTTCTATGGGATATTTAATACTCCTCAGTAGCACTGAAATCTAAAGGAATCAATTCTTTAATCTTGTTCATTGAGAAAGGTAAATGAGCAGAGCTTATTTGGTTAAATCCACATTATTATGGGCTTGGTTTTTCTGTGTAGATGTTAAGTTAGGGGAGTCAAAATGCAAAAATTACTAGAAGAGTGGCAAGTAATGTGAGCACGAAATGTATTATTCCTTTCCAGGTGGGGGACGAAACTTGATAATTGCAAGTCAGCTGCACTAACTAAAACTAAAAGAGTATGAACCTTGCATGTGGGGTGAGGGAAATTGGAAAAATCTATTCTGGAAAACAGTGGATTTGAATTTTGTAAATAAATTAGTATAATAATAATAAAAAATAAATTGAAATAAAACCTAAACCAAATATTGAGTGTGATCCTCATCAATAAATAGATACATAAAGGAAAAGTCAAATATTGTCAACAAAGTGTCGATATCACAATGCCTCTTCAAAGCCCAAGTGATGGCTAGAAGTGAAATTTAAGTTGTTGGATGAAGTATACTGTTTAGAAAGTGGAGCCAATAATTACATGTAAACAATTGAATAGTGTAGCTATAAAAAGGTCGAAGCATAAATTCCATCTGATATTGTGAAAGATGAATCATAGTACTCAGAACTTGAAGGAGTGTATAATATACTCCTAATAGTATACTAATAAGTAGAGCTTGAAATTGTGTTGTTTTTGCTTTCCTCTTATAAGGCTATGGTGAGCTCAGTAATACTCCTGAGGCAAGGAGAATAGCTATGTTAAGAAGTGGGATTTCTGAGGGATTAATGTCTGTTGGGAGTCAGGATCCTCCTTATTCTGGGGTAGGTGCTAGGCTGGAATGGTAAAAGGCTGAGAAAAATCTTGCAAAAAAATACTTGAGACAAAAGATAAAATTATCACCTATTGTAAATTTTTTTTTTCAAAAATCTTTTTGAACTATTGGAGTGTGGTGGCAAAGGAATGTGCTGTCTTGAATAATGTTGTCATCATCAATACATAGTTGTGGTGTTAGTAAGAAGGCCAACAGACAGAAGTGGAATCATATAATCAAGTCTGAGGTTATCAGTAGAGCAGATAGGGCTCCTGTTAGAAGTCAGGAGCTGGCTTTATACTATGTGGTATGCATGGATTTGGTGGGTCACTTGATGTTGTCTTGTAAGTATAAGCTGACTAGTAGAGTAAAAATATATGCTTGAATTCAGGCTATTGGGAATTCTAATATGGTTAGGAGGATAAGGGTAATAAAGGTAATTATAGCTGTGGGAGTGCTAATTGATATTAGGACCTGTGTGACACCTCCAATCAAGTGAATTAGGAGGTGACTTGTAGTAATGTTAGCTGTGAGTTATAAAACTGGGGCTATAGGTTTGATGAACAGGCTAATTGTTTTAATAATGTTAAGTACTGGTTGATAAGGGGGATAAGCCTACTTAGGGTAAGAAATTGGCTAAGAGACTTTGGTTTTCTACCAGAAGCCTATAATTACAGCTCGGCTTTACAGATTGGGATTGTCAAACTTTTAAAAGTAAATTAAGTAATTGGAAACATCTTGATTTGTATTAGGTACACGTTAGTTTTTAAACTTGCATCCTTGCTCTTTTAAAAGATCCTTGAAAGAAGATTTGCTGAATGCAACACAACTTTTATTTTCTTGACTGCTAATTCTATGGGTGTTCATTTTTCTCCACTTACCATTATGCTGACTACTGGTAAATTGTGAGGATTTTTGTTTCCTTGATGTTGAGCTGTAATTGAAGGCTGTAGTCTTTGACCATCTTCAATAAATACATAAAGTCATCTTTACTTTAAACGTAAGTTATCTGCATTATTCATTATGCAGTTTGTTGATTAATTTTCTCTTAGTCCTACATAGAATATTCTTCTTCATATAGTACAGTTTTTCAAATTATTGTCTCAGCATACAAAATAAACAGTTATGGAGAAATGATATATGCTTGACACATACCTTTCCTGTTTTAAAACTATCCAGTATATCACTGTTCTATTCTAATGGCTGGTTATAGGGTCCTGTACAAGATTTATATGCACACAATTAAAGTCCTGAAATTCTTACTCTGATCAATGTTATTTGTAATTTATATTTACACACACAATCTAATGTTTTTGCATAGCCAATACAATTTAACATCTTTCCGCTCTTCTGTTTTAAGCCAAAATTCATGTGTTATAATTGTATCTATTGTTTCACAATCTTTCAGAAAAGACTTGAAAATAGGAAAGTAAAAAAAAATTAAGTGAACTTTTGATGGAGTCACTATGAACTTATAATAATTAAACCTTTTACCATATTTTTGTGTTTGTACTATGCTTGACATAATCACAATTTGTTTTAATTTTAGTGATTAATATTTTTATATATAAATCAACAAAACCAAGGCACCCTTTTTGAGTCAGTTGTGTGATCAAAGAGCTCCATCTTCCAGCCACAAAGTAAGTCAACTCATTGCCATTGAATAGGAACCAGCTCATTGTTGACCTGCTCAAACGGGTTTTCAGAGGTGGTAAATAGCATAGGAAGAGATTGCCTATCTTTCTCTAGGAAAGTGGCTGATGTATTCCTAGTGGTCACCATTAGCAGAGTAAACCTCTATGGATTATGTCACCAGAGCACCCTTATAGAATGATTTGTTGTGTATCATAGATTAGGAACTGACTTATAGCTGACCCTCCAACTTGTTTTCAGGGGCATTAAATCGCACAGGAGGAGACTACACATATTTCTCCTTTAGAGGAAATTAGTGACTTCAACCATCTGTCTTTAGGTTGGCAGTGTAGCTAACCCCTTGTAACTACATCAACAGAACTTAAGCCTTACACCAAGTAACGATATAATTAGTGGGTTTAAATTGTTGACCTTGTGTCGTCTGGGCTCCTTTGCTAGATATGTTGTTACAAAGTGCTTATCAGTACATTCAAACTCTTTTTATAAGAAAATAAAAAAAAATTACCAGCTCTGTCATCTTTATAAATATTTCAATGCTTGGGTAGTAGCCATTGCGTCAGTTCATACCATTTAAAATTATCTTCCTTCAGTAATTTTCTATCTACCATGGTCTCCTTTTCTAAGGTCAAGTCAAACACACATGAGATATATTTTCACCATCCTCAATTTTAAGAAGCATTCTGATTGGACATCTTTCAAAACAAATTACTAATTTTTGTCAATTAATGGTATGTTCATTATTATCCATCATCATTACAATTTAAAGGCATTATTTCTTTATTGGTTGTTTAGCTTTAGCACGGTTAGTAGGTGAATTCACCAGGGACTCTAAGGGGAAAAAAAGGACAATCTCCTCCCATAAAATTTACAGTTTGGGAAATCTACTGGAATGTAGGCTATGAGTTAGACTCCACAGTAATGACTTGCACATTTTGAGGAGGTGATTTAGACTGTCATGGTTTTGGCCTGGTACACCTTAGTCTTCAGAATAACTTGTTTTCTTTTTACAATTTTTTTTTTTACGATTCAGGATTATTTTTCTTTTTTCTGCTTATTATTATTATTATTATTTTAAATGAAAATTTACAGAGATTTTGGATTTCCATAAATTTATTTTTTGCATTATTATCCCTGCTAACCCCTCCCCTTCAATCTGTTCTTCTTTGTGAAAAGTAAAATTCTTTCATTGTTACACAATCCCTCCCCCAAGACCACTCCACTACACACCTTCATTCTGGACTCATCTCAGAACAATAATACCTAATCATATATACCTTTTAAACATTTCTGTCTCTCATCTATTTCAATGCAGTCTACATAATTTATCCCATGTTTCTCAGTCTCCCCCACCCATGTAAGTTCCATTTTAAAACAGTGGCACTATGCAATATTTATCCTTTTGTAAATGAGATATTTCAATCAGCATAATGTCCTCCAGGGCCATAAATTTTGAATAATATTTCATGAGTTCTTTGTTTTTCAATGCACTGTAGTATTCCATGTGTGAATATACCACAGCTTCTCTATCCATTCATTTGTTGATGGGCACTTAGGTTGTTTCCAACTCTTTGCTATTATGAACAAAGCCACGATAAACATGGATGTGCATATATCTGCTTGGGTGGTGGCTATGGTTTCTTTAGGGTATATTCCAAGTAGCTGAAATGCTGGGTCAAATGGTATTTCTATTTGCAATTTTTCGAGAAAGCACCATACTGCCTTCCATAGTGGCTGCACCATCTTACACTCCCACCAATAGTGAATAAGGGTTCCAATTTCTCCACAACCTCACCAGCACTTGATGTTTTGCTATTCTGTTAAATTTTGCTATTCTTACTGGGGTGATATAATATCTCATAGTTGCTTTGATTTGCATCTCTTTTAGAGCTAGGGGTTTTGAACATTTCTTCATGTGTTTGTTTGCCATCTGAATGTCTTTGGTGAAGTGTCTGTTCATATTCTGGGCCCATCTTACAATTGGGTTGTTTACCTTTATCTTGTTGTGATGCTTGAGTATTTTATAAATTCTAGATATAAATCTCTTATCTGACATGTCATTAACAAATACTTTTTCCCAGTCCATGGCTTCCCTTTTTACCCTGTTGGAGAAGATTTTGGGTGTGCATAGGGATTTGATTCTTAGAAGGATCTATTCAAAGAAAATTACAAAACATTACTACAAGAAACAAAAAGAGACCTTGAGGAATGGAGTAATATAAATTGCTCATGGATAGGTAGACTTAATATTGTGAAGATGGCAGTATTACCAAAGGCAATATACATATTCAATGCAATCCCAATACAAATACAATTCCATTCTTCAATGAGATGGAAAAAGGCAATCTCCAGTTTCATTTGGAGTGGAGAGAAGCTCTGAATAAGCAAAGCACTTCTTAAAAATAGACAAAAGGTAGGAGGCATCTTACTCCCTGATTTCAAATCCTACTACACTGCCGTGGTGGCCAAGACAGCATAGTACTGGTAATAGAATAGGATTAAGAATGCAGATATTAGCCCTTCTACCTATGGTCAACTGATTTTTGACAGGGAGATGGAATCAATTAAGTGGGGAAACTACAGCCTTTTTAACAAATGGTGTTGGCAAAATTGGAAAATTATCTGTAGAAAACTCAAGCAAGATCCATACACAAAAAAACAACTCAAGGTGGATCATGGACCTAGTACTAAAACCAGCTTGGAAGAACTCTAGACATCCTAATACAGAACATTAACAGTCTTCCAAGCATCCTGTAAAATCTACAACCAGGATAGGATAAAATAGATGAATGGGACCTTCTATGAATCTTTTTACTATTTTTAACAGGCCTTTTGCAGAAGATTTTCCCAATGCAATAAGTAGTTTGACTACTGTTTCGTGTTCATTGGTTAATGATCCAATGTAAATAAAATCTAGTTCAATCCTTTCTTTATCTATTGCTGCCTAATGGTAGAGTTGTGAGGATTTTGTTTTGATTCATCTTCTTTGTTTGTAAATTTGCATTCAAATCACCTCTATTTCCATTGTATTTTTTTTTATAGTGCCGATTTATTTACAAAGTTGAATGCATTGTTTTTTTACACTGGATCTTTCTCATTTCTTCACCCTCCCCTTACCAATCAAATTGTATGACCCTATAATTGACTAATACCAACTCCTGCCCTTCTTCACACCTCTACTTCCAACCTCCCCTTACCTTGGATCCTTGTACTCATTCTACAATAATGGTTATATGCTATATTTGTCCTTTTGGGGCTTCGTTTACTCAGAATAATGATCCAGAGTCCCTCCCAAGCAACAACTGCTACTTTTTCTTCTTCTTCTTCATTTACAAAACTTAAATACATTGTTTTTCACACCAGATTCTTCAAAATTCCCTCACACCCACCCATCAAATTGTAAAACCCCATGATTAATACACTCCCCCCACCTCTTCACATCCTCATCCCTCTGTTTCCACTCTCTCCACCCCACCCTAGAATCCTCCTCATACTTATTCTACAGTAATGGTTCTATACAATATTTGTCCTCGTGAAACTGAGTCTACTCAGTGTAATGCTCTCCAGCCCCTCCCAAGCCAGGTGATAATTTACAAAATCATTGTTTTTATGTGCTGCATAGTATTCCATTGTATGAATGTACCATAATGTCTCAATCCATTCAATTTTGGTTGGGCATCTGGATTGTTTTCATTTTCTTGTGATTGTGACTAACACTGCCATTAAAATGGGTGTACAAGTCTGCATTTGTGCCTCAGCTGTCATTTTCTCAGGGTATATATTCCAACCAGTGGAATAGCTAGGTAATATGGAATTTCTATATTCAGCTTTTTGAGGAAGCACCCAAGTAACTTCTAAAATGGTTGTAACTGCTTTTTGAAACTCACTAGAGAGTTAGCTGGGGGTCAGTTCCTTCTTGATAGCACACAGCAACATTATTGTTGTTGTTAGGGGGCTATAGTGGCTTCTTCTCATTGCTGTTAGATGTCCTCAGATTGAATACTATTCATAGCAACTCTATGAACAACAGATCTAAACTTTGTCTTATCTTGTTCCAGCCTTCTCAACTCTGGCATACCAGAAAGCACTGCAGCAGTCACCATGTCAATCTATCTAATTGAATGTCTTCCTTTCTTTTTCCAGATTTATATCTTTCCAAGCATGGTGTCTTTCTCTAAGGAAATGGTAAGGAATTGTACTGCCAACACTTAGGTATGTGGTTGGAATTCACCAGTACTACAGGAGAAAGATGGACAATCTCCTTCTGTGTGATTTACTGTCTCTGTAAATACACTGGAAGATAAGCTGTGGGTTAGTTCCAACTCCACAGTGCAGAACAACATATATTGTTGTTAGGGCCCAATAGGTGGGTCCAACTCAAGGTGAATATTTGATTTGAGTATAATTCCTAGTTCTAGTATGTAAACTTTTTCTTGATTTAACAGGAAGTTTGTAAATTATATATCAGTTAAATGCTGCTCAAACAGAAACCCAGTGCTCATGAGAAACTTATACCTGTTTAGGAAGCAGTTGTTAGAACAGAACAAGGAAATGCTGCATAGTTCTAAGTCAGAAAAGAAGTGCAGCTGGGATGTGCCCTGTTTTCATACCTTTTTGACCTATATGCTGAATATATCATTTTGGAGACTGAACTTTTTGAGGAGGAATATAGCATCAGGATGGAGGAAGTCTCATCAACAACCGGCATCATGTGGATGAACAGTTTCACCAAAACTGAAGAGGACCTTAAGTTACTTGCTGAAAAAGTTCAAGAACCTCAATATTCAATATGGATTAAAACTCAACATCAAGAAAACAAAGATTCTCACCACAGGATCAACTGGCAGCACACGATAGATGAAGAAGAGATTCAGATTGTTAATCATTTTAGTATGCTTGGCTTCAAAATCAACACTCTTGGCACCGACAGTCAGAAAAAAAAATCAAAAGATTAATTGCATTAGAAAAATCTGCCACCAGGACCTTTCTAGAATACTGAAGAGCAACAATGTCAGTCTAGAGGCTGAGGTTAGCCTAATCAAGGACATGGTCTTTGTAATTGCTTGCTTCGCATCAGAGATCCAGACAATGACTGAGGATGATACAATAAGAATCAATTATTTTTAGTTTTTATACTGGAGAAGAGCATTGAACATACAATCGACAGGTTTGACCTGGAGAGGGTAAAACCAAGTTGTTCCTGGATAGCAAAAAATTTAAAGCTCCATCTGACATATTTTAGGTATGTTGCCAGGAGGGACCAGTTCTTGGAGAATGATAACATGCTCAGAAGGATGGAAGGACAGAGCAAGAGAGGAAGACCCTGGAGGAGATAGATGATACAGTAACTGGCATAGTGGGTAAAGCTGTGTCAGAGACATAGAGACATAGGATTGGGGATACTTCACAGCTGTTATGCAGAGGGACACTATGAGTCACAGGCAACCGGAAACCACATAAGAACAACAACAAATAAAATATTTTAGGTGAAATTGAAAATAAATATCATAAATTCACTTTTGATTCTCTTTATGAGATGTTTTGGGTAATGAATGAATTGTTTGTGAGATAAATGAAATGTATCTTTTTGTAACTTTGGACATTCAAGAAACTGAGAGAATTAAGTATTCACACTATGTACTAGGAAGTACATTTCACAAAAATAATAATCCTCTGAAACAGGATTGAAGCAGAATATCTCTTACTTCCATTGAACAATTGTCGTTTTTGTTGTTGTTGTTACGTGCAGTCAAATTGAGTATGGCTGAAAACGACCCTAAGAACAACAAACCTGAACTCTGTCATATTTTGTGCCATTTTTTGACCCATTGGAGCCTATTGTGGCAGTCACTATGTCAATCCATCTGGTCAAGGCTCTTCCTCCCCTTTGCTAACCCCCTACCTTTCAAGCATCATGCCCCTCTCCAAAGAATAGCCTCTTCTAGTAACAAGCCCAAAGTATGTGAGGGGAAACCACATTATCTTTGCTTCAAAAGAGTACTCTGGTTGCAGCCTATCCAATATATATATCCAAAATATATATATTTGTTCTTATTTCATTCCATGAGATGCTCCATGCTCTTCTCTAACACCATAGCTCTAAGGCATCAATTATTCTTCTGCCATCCTTATTCATTGCCCAGCTCTCTAAGACATATCAAGTGATATAAAAGACCATGACCTCAATCAGATACACCTTTGTCCTCATCCTGGTATCATTACTCCTCAATAATTTGGAGGAGTTCCTAACTGCAGACTTCCCCAGGGCATAAATCTCCTGACTTCCTGACTATTGGTACTAAGAGTTGAGATACCAAGAGTTAATCGTGGATCCAATAAAGATTAAGTTTTTGACCATTCCAAACTTTTTCCCACCTATCACATGCTATTGATCTAGTAGTAATAGTCTTTGTTTTCTTAACATTGAGATGCAATTCATATTGAAGGCTATATTCTTTGATCTTCTGCAAAGAGTGTTTTAAGTCCTCCTCACTTTCAGCAAACAAGGTTGTGTCATCTGCATAATGTAAATTATTAATGAGACTTTTTCTAATCCTGATGCCACATTCCTCTTCACAGAGTCCAGCTTCTTGAATAATTTCCTCAGCCTACAGATTGAATAGTTGTGGAGAGAGATACAATCCTGATGTACACCTTTTAAAATTTTAAACCATGTAGTAATTGCTTTTCTATTTGCATAACAGCCTCTTAGTCTAGATAAAGGTTTTTATGAGCACAATTAAGTACTCTGGGATTCCCATTCTTCTCAATGTTATCCATAACTTGTTTTGATACACACAGTCAAATGTCTTTGCATAGTAAATAAAGCTTAAATAGGCATTCTTCTCATATTCTTTACTTTCAGCCAGCCTCCATCTGACATCAGCAGTGATATCACCAGTGCCATGGACTCTTCTAAATCTAGCTTGAATTTCTAGCATTTCCCTATCTATGTACTGTTGTAGTCATTTTTTTTAAATCATCTTCAGCAGTATTTTGCAGTAAACAACAACAATTTTTCGTCAATGCCTTCAATGCTGCTTCAACTCCCTTCTGCATTACGTTGCTTCTACTCATATGGTACTTCCTGAAATTTTTCAGAGTCAGTCTTTTTTGATAAGGTAACTCTATATTCCCCCTATCTTTTTCTGATGCTTTCTGTCTCAACCAATTTATTGCCTATTCCATTTTTCGGTATTGTGACTGGAGGTTTAAATTGTTTTTTCAGTTCTCTCAGTTTGAGAAAAGCAGAGCAATTTTTTCACTTTTTATTCTCTATCTCCATGTCTCTTCATATTCCATCATAATATTTGCTTTGTCTTCTTGAGCTGCCTTTCAATAGCTACACATGAAATTGTATGTGTCCCAATATTAATAAAAACCACAATTGGATTTGTGATTCTACTAATTGCTTTTAGACAGGATGTAATGTTCTATGGTAGAGGTTCTCCTTCTTAATTTTTAGTTTTTTCCCTTATCTTAGTTCTTTCACGTCCTTACTTTTAAAAAACAGATAAATGTTTAATAAAGTAAATTAATGTCTAGTACAATACTTTAAATATTATTTTGTTGTTGTTAAGTGCTATTGAGTTGCCTGCAACTCATAGCAACCCTGAGTATAACAGCCCTTAACCTTGCTCTATCCTCTGCCAATTTTATTGTCTCTGACACACCTGCCTCCATTACCCCAGTCACTGAGACAATCCATTTCATGAAGGGTCTTCCTCTCTTGTGCTGTCCCTCCAGCTTCCCAAGCACGATGTTATTGCAACATTTCCAAAATATGTCAAATGAAACTTCAGAATCCTTCCCTCCAAGGAGCAGCTTAGTCTCACCCTTTCTAGGATGAACCTATTTGTTCTCCTAGCAGTCTATGCTCTATTCAATACTCTTCTCCAGCCCCAAAGCTCAAAGGCATCAATTCTGCTTCTGTCATGCCTTGTCATGCTTTCTGATCCATAGCAAGTAAGTGCAAAGACTATGGCCTGGATCAGGTGCACCTTAGTCTCCAGAATAACATCATTGCTCTTCAGTACTTTGGAGAGGTCTCTGACAGCAGACTTTCCCGACGCAATTCATGTCCTGATTTCCTGAATGCTGCTACCAAGAGTGCTGATTGTGAAGCCAAGCAAACTAAAGCTGTCAACAGTCTCAATCTCTTCACCATCTATCATGATGCTGCCAATTGGCCCATTGGTGAGAATCTTTGTTTTCTTGATGTTGAGTTTCAATCTATATTTAAGTCTGTCATCCTTGACTTTCTGCAGCAAGCATTTCAGATCCTCCTCAGGTTCAGCAGTAGCTTTTCATATTCCTTAAAATTTATAAAATTTCAAAATTAAAATAATCAAACTGAGTTAATTATATTTCTATGAAAGTTATAACTAATTTTTATATTCCAAAGAACAAATCAGATTATATAAAAAAGATACTTGTTACATCACTTCACAATATTTCACATGATATTTTTTTTCTGTATATAACAGATATGTATATGTCTAGGTATATAATTCTCAACTTACCAAAATATGCAATGGAAAGAAAATAATATTTTAAACATATTTTAATATCTATCTTTAAATCATGTTTGTAAAGCTAAGCAAAGCAATTTTCAAGGTGACTATGAAATAGTTTCTTCCTGTTCCACAGGGTGGAAAAAGACTCAGTAAAACACTCATATCTATTAGGCTTTTACCTATCCTTTCTAATTTTCAGCAGCAAGTATCTACATCTCTATTCATGAGACTATTTTACCCCCTTACTGTGGAAACCCTGCTGCCACTTAAGTGTACATGTAACAACGCTGGCATGTCAAAGAATGAACACCTCTGAGGAATATTCCTTGATCAATGAACCTCTATAATGTGTATAAAATTACTCTAACAATTTTACCTCTCACATGGAAAATTCTAAAGTGTAGTATGCATCATTTCTCCAAGTTCTGTGGCAGAATTGCTCTCCAGTAATCCACTGTGATAGCTGGCTTTAAATTGTGAATTATATAATTTTCCTTCTTCCTGCCCACTCATATCACTTTCCAGTATTCTTATGGATCTTAACTGCTTTTTTTTCAGTGTATCACTGGCATTAATATTAGTCTCAGGATCTCACTATTTAAATATCTACAGTAGTTGGCATTAGACCATGTCATAAAAAGTAGATTCCATTAAAAAATTAAAGAAATTTTGAATGTCATGCCATCTACATGAAAATAGTGATCTTGATGAATCAAGCAATAAATGTCATAAACCTAGACTGTTTCCCACAGTTATCTGAATGAGCTAACTTGATCTTGTGCGAACTTCAGAAAGTCTATTGATTATTATATGCCCCCCCCAACATTCTGAATGTAACTATATATGGAACACCATTATGCCCATTGTTGGTGACCTAGTGATAAAAATCTGTGCTGCAACTCGAAGGTATGCAATTTAGACCAATCAGCTGCTCTGCAGAAGGATGGGCAAACTCCTCCTGTACTATTACTGCCCCTGAGAACCCCTTGGAGGGTCAGCTACAGTTCAGTTCTGACTCAATGCCACACAGTAACAACAATAATGTAGCAACTGCTAGTTGCCTTCTTTCTAATTTAGTCTGGGAAGTGACATTGCTAACTGAAAGGCAGCACTTCAATAGCTCCTTGGAATAAGGATAAGCTATCACCTCCCCTTTGATTTACATTCTCAGATACTCAGTTGAAGGCCAAGTATGAACTGGTGTGACTTGATGGAAAAAAGCTGAGCTGAACTGAGCTTATTTTTAAGGTCCAAAAAATAAATAGATATTTTGATAAGTTTAAGTGGGTTACATTTAAAAAATTTATTTCAAATAATTTACTTCCACACTGGTGGCCTAGTGACAAGAAGCTGTACTATCATATGAAAGAGGTTGAGTTTGAGCCATCATATCAGAGATTAGTTAGAAGGACTTAACTTGCAGCCCCTCATGGGGGAGGGGGAGATAAACTCCAAATTTATGTCAATTTTGTATTGGGGAAGTGTCTTTGCTTGATGCTGCTCTTAATATCTTAGATATGTAAATGGCTGCTTGTCTATCATCTGCTCTTTTAGGCACAGCTTGACTGCCAGACTGTATACTAAAATGGAGCGTAAAACAAATAAGGAAGAAAGATTAGCCAACTACTTGTGAAATAGCAGGTCTTCCAAAACCCTATGACCAATATAGCACATTTGGTCCATTAGATATAGCAGTGAAGGCTGAGCCCTCATACTGGGAAACACAAAAATGAGGAGGAATAGCTGCAAATAGCCTCTAATAATTGGAATGTGGAACGTACAAAGTATGAATGTAGGAAATTGGATATTGTTAAAAAAAGAAATGGAATGTATGATGCTGACACATTAGACATTGATGAGCTGAGATGGATTGGCATGGACCACTTCACCTCAGACTACATGATATGCTATGCTGAGAATAAAAAATAAGGAAAGATGTGGTAGGATTTATAATCAAATACACCATTTCTAGATCCATCCTGAAATATAATGTTTTGAGTGACAGGATGCTATTCATATGCTTATAAAGTAGGCCTGTTATTATAACTATCATAAAAATACATGCATCAACAACTAGAATAAAAAAGGAGAAAATAGAACATTTCTACCGATTATTACAGTCTGAAATTAAACAAATATGCAACTAAGATTCCTTAACAATAATTTGTGACTCGTATGGAAAAGTTGAGAAAAAGGTAGAAGGATCAGTAATAGCAAATACAGACTTGGTGACATATGTTGTTGGTGTCGAGTTGCTTGCGACTCATAGCAACCGTATGTACAACAC